>NC_061110.1:58612596-58627596 GCF_015104395.2 Macrobrachium nipponense | reverse complement strand
AAAACTATTGAGAGGCTGCGTCTGTCCTACCGCCCTCACATCTATAAAACTACTGAGGCTAGAGGGCTGCAAATTGATACGTTGAATATCCACCCTCCATTCTCAATTTTTTCCTCGGTAGTTCCTATTTTATTTAAGGTTAAAATTAACAACGATCGTGCGTCAGGCAACGATTAAGACAGGACATCACCGGGCTGTGGTTAAAGTTTCATGGGCCGCGGCTCATACAGCGTTATACCGAGACCATTGAAAGATAGATCTATTTTCGATGGCCTTGATTATGCGCTGTACAAAAAACTCGATTGCGCTGAAGAAATTTGGGCGCATTTTTTACTTGTTTACTAATGCCTTCAGTGCATTGCTCTGACGACACTAGCCGCCTATGCGGCTTCAAGAGGTCAAAAGCGACGCGCGGTCCTTCGGACGTCATGAGCAAACTTCCAACTTCATTGAAACTGAGGAAGTTGCCAGCAGATCTTGCCTGACAGAAGCTGACTGGTAACCGGAGAGGTGTATAACTATATCGTTATTTTATCCATTTTACTTAGTCTAGAAAATGATGAGAGTCATTTTTGCATGTATCTGATGATGACGACGTTGTTCTCGACTAAAAGAACCGTTTTCATAATCGTTATTGAATCCAGACATTCACTGAACTGGTCTTTTATTTATTGCAGCCACTGTAGCCTCGACAGCGACCTAAGCGATCATCAGCCGCCTCACCGAGAACTGCAGTCGAGGAGAACTCTCGCCAGCGGCGTTTCGAAGAAGGCACATACTATACGGCACTGACAGAAGATGATGGGCATCGCATGTGGATTATTAGTAAGCTTGGCCATTCTGGGCATATCCGCTGCGGTCATTCACACCCTCATTCATCCTAACACAGGACTGGTTCTCTTGGCTAGGAACCAAACAGTTAAAAGACACTGAAAGATTGACTTTTGAAACAGGAAAATATGGCCTCCAAAAAAAGGTCGCATTCTTGCTACGAAGTTAACGATAACAATCCCTTTGTCCTTTCCGAAGCATCTCTACTTTTTCACGCTTCAGGAGATTCTATAAAGGACTGAGAACTGTTATGTATAACAAAGGAATCCCAGTAGATATAGTAAATAGTTGTTGGTCCTTCTGTCACTTGCTGCACTCGACTGCAGTTGAAAATTGTTAGCGTATGTATACAGTATATATATAAATCTATATTATGTGTGTGCGTGTGTGTATGTATGTATGTAAGTACCAAATAAAAAAATTAAATTATAAATCCTGACCGTTTTCTTCTTTAGTTTTCTAAGACATTCTGAAAGAGACAGTCTATAAAACATACAGAGAGTAAAAGGAAATATGTACCACACCTAACAAAACAAATAAGGGTGTGTGTGTGTGTGTGTGTGTGTGTGTGTGTGAGTGTGAGTGCGTCCTTGTGTACTTAGGTCTCTCAATATGTACATACATATCCAGTATAATGAAATAAAAGTATCCTGATAAGTATAACGGCACTTTATAACAACAACCAAGAAGCAACACGTCAGGATGTTATTTTTGATCTGTCATGACTGAAACAATCGATCAAATATGGAATGCAAATTCAAATGACAAACGGTTCTCTATTATAGCGAATGTAGTGAGACTCCATTAAGAATGTTGGCTCTGCCAGCAACAGGAACGAAGGGTCAGGAAAGGGTCCTTCAACCGCAATGAAGTCATTTACGCAGTGGCACGGAATAAAGGTTATTTAGAATGGAGGAAAAGTGCCTATCGGTATATTACGCTCTTAGGCCCCTTTCACACTATGCGTGTTGTTGCTGCAGATAGATGCGTTCGCCGCACCACAAAAACTGCGATGGACTTTTAATGATGGCTAATTAATGAAGAGGATATTAGTGTTATTTTATGATGCATATACTATTCATCAATATGTTTTCATGGCGTAAGAATGTTGTAAGAAACTAAGCACTTGGTTGTGGTTGAACTTGTTCACTGCAGCTCTTCTTGCATCTTGTAATCTTTTCCCGGGCCTTTTTTATGCACTGAATGTAAATTATACAAAAAATATGAAAATGAAACTCCGGGATTTAAAACCAAATCCAGGGAAACAAAACTGGGCTAAATATAGCCGGGATCCCAGAAAAGATACCCTAGTCGTAGGTACGTCTGTCTGGTTATAATGGAACGTGAAATCGATATAGATCTTATTCTTTAGTGGAGACGAAACCAGTGACATGAGATAAAAGTCTTGAAGACTGTGAAAGTCGGAATTTGACTATGTCTGCATTCTGCATGTCGTGTTTTGCATACGAAGCTTATTATATATTTTAATAATATATCTGCCTCTGTAGTTCCTCGAATGATGCTTGAGGCATTCGGGAGTAATTGAAAAAGTTGTTGCCATCCCGTTTTAGATGCTCAAATAACGTGGCAAATGTACCTAATGTCTCTCGCTGTGCATTCAAAGAGTCCACCCAATAAAAGCACAATACACTCTTTCTTATCCATTGTGGTTGACATGACAGCCCTCCATAGACTGAGTTTAAAGAAATCTTCCGCCATAGGATTCTGCATAACGCAGCTGTGTGCGGCAACATTTAAATCCATCGCAGTTTCTGCGGTGCGGCGAACGCATCTATCTGCAGCAACAACACGCATTGTGTGAGAGTCCTAAGAGCGTAATATACCGATTGGCACTGACTGGTGAAAAGGTTTTCTGGATCTTTTTGCATCACTGACGCATCCATCCTACGCCGCGTGAATGTTCAGATTCGTGAGGTTCCAAATTTGAACGAAATATTGAAGATTCGAGTGATCTTTCTCTTCCTTCCTTCATCCTGTTTGCTTTTGAAACTTCCCAGGAACGAAAAAGATGCAAAATTGACGTTGGTGTCGTCTTGTCAAGTGAATTTGCATTCAATAGTGGGGTTCTAAAAGGAGCGTTTCCTGTCTCATAGATTTCGATTATGAAAGATACCTTTGGAAATGGATGAGGTTTTTGACTGAAGTACCAATAGAAATTTATCAGACTTCGACAAGTTTTACGAAGCTTCCTTGGCAGAATGCATCAACTATCTAGAAAGACTGGATTATAATTATTTCTAAAATAAAAGCAACAGTGAAGAAAGTCTGCTGTACAAAGCGAAAAAATGACATTGGATGGAAGAAAAGTTTTCTTGGGGTTGAATCTTGCAATCATTTGCGAAGGATCGTTTCCAGTCCAGGTTTTCTTCAACACAAATTTAACGCAAGGCTAAAAAAGGCAAAGAAAAAAATAACTAATTAAATAACAAACCTCAGCGGGCAGGTTGAATAAGATTTGAAAATGAAAGAGACTGAAATCGCACGCGACAGTAAGATTGTCAATAACTCTAGTACGATCTGCATTGCTATATAAACTTGAATCATTGTACAACAATGAAATTATATCTAAAAGATTCTGTCGAATTAAGAATAAAACTTGAAGAAGAATAACAAATTTCAGTTGGCAAGAAAGAGTTAAAAATCATACCATTTGCAAATGAAAGAATAAACTAGCAAAAAATGCGCCGTAGTTTCTTCGGCGCAACCGAGTTTTCTGTACAGCCGCTACAGCTTATAATCAAGGCCACCGAAAATAGATCTTTCTTCCGGTGGTCTCGGTCAAATGCTGTATGAGCTGCGGCCCATGAAACTTTAACAACTGGCCGATGCGACCTGACCTGACGCACGATTATGGCGAACTTTAACCTTAAATAAAATAAAACCTACCGAGGCTAGAGGGCTGCAATTTGGTATGTTTGATCATTGGAGGGTGGATGATCAACGTACCTATTTGCAGCCCTCTAGCCTCAGCATTTTTAATATATAAGGCCAGCAAAAAATAAAGAAAAAAAAAAAAGTTCGGACAGAAAAATGCGGACGGACAGACATAGCTATCTCAGTTTTCTTTTACAGAAAACTATAAAGAGATAAAAATAGCCTGGGCATGTCTTTCGCACACACACAGTCCATAGTAGGAATCAGTACGTGAAGGTGTCAACTGAGCTCCTATATAGGTGCACCAGAAGACCAAGATTACGCGGAAGGTGAGAAAGGAGGTTGGCGATGAGTGGAGATTACTGGAAGATGAAGCACATTTCACTCGTTCACTTTTTTACAAACTCTGCCAGGATTTTACACCGAAACTCTTTTCTTCGCTCCGTCTTTCTGTTTTTTCTTGTACAGACGGAGAGAGATAGCATTGTAGAAACTACATAGGACGAAATTTCCCCAGTTGAAATATATGTAGAGTAAAGGAGAGAACGATTGATACTAAGAGCTACAGCATCAGCAGATCTCGCAGAAGGGAATTTTTTTTTTCTACATAATATCGGTATATTTGTGATTGCAACTCCCCATAAGAAGCTAAAGTAGTCAGTGCACCTCATGTGGTACACTGTCGGCATAACTAAAAATGTTTGCAACGTCCCTTTGGAGTCGCTTGTTACGACAAAGCCATCATTGAAAAAAAGATTGATATACAAAGGATGTCGAGAGAGAAGTGATTGACAATAATCTCATGTCTGGAAAGTAATTAGTTGTCTCTCTCACGCTCTCTTTATATATGTGCGTGTGTTTGTGTGTGTATGTATATGCAACGAGGACAGTTTGAAATGAAATACCGGTAGGGTGGGCCCATTACTTGGTTGCAGGCTCACAAAAATAAATACATAAATAAAATAAAAATTATTATGTAGTACATCACTACATGGCAATAAGATAAATATGTATTCATACATGGAGCCACATAGTCCTAACGAATATCCGAGTCTAATCATAATCATCAGAACTTCTATTTTCGTGAGGGAGAGAGAGAGAGAGAGGGTTGGGGGGGGGGGGGAGGTGCTGGATGACGCAGTGGCGGTGTGGGTTGCGAATGTGATTGAACGTATTAAGGTGTGAGCCTGCGACGCGTACTTCCAGATTTGAAAGTTGAAAAAGAATATGATTAGTTACATTTAAGGTTTATGAGTGTGCAAAAGTCTCCTTTAGTTATATAACAGTTCATGCAACCACGCTCGTATCAAATGGATCGATTTGTTATTAGAAAGGGTGTCATTGCTACTCAGGCGAGGAAGACAAACAGACGAACTCAGTGACACCAGAGTCAAAGTGTATATTTTGACTCTGAATGACACAGGAACCCGCTGTCTCGCACCGGTATGGGCGAGGCATCATCGCCGCCTGTGTCCTCTTCTGAGCCTTCTACTATGGAGAAATTATGGCTAAGACAATATAGTGAGAAATTCTTGAAGTATAGATTTATTAACTATGATAGATGTAAACAAGAACCTCGGCCACAATGTGTTACTTGCAATGAAGTTCTTGCAAATGAAAGTATGAAGCCTTCAAAATAAAAGAGACACCTTAAATCAAAACATGTTGAACTAGTTGAGAAATAAGTAGATTTCTTTTCAAATCAAAAAAGAAGATTTGAATTTATCAGGGAAAATCCTTAGTAAATCAACCACTCACAATGAGGAAATTGCAACTGGCTTCTTATCTAGTTGCTTATCAAATAGCAAAAGAGACAGTGCCATGTACTTATGGTGAAAAGTTATCCTTCCAGCTACATTAGATATAGTAACTACAGTGCTTGATGAGAAATCAAGAGTAGATTAAATGTGTCTCTGTCAGTGACATAACAGTATCTCGGAGGATTAGGAATATTACAGAAGATTTGGAATTTCAGTTGGTTTTACGCCTCCAGGTTGTTGAAGAATGTGCTATCCAACTGGATGAAAGCACCGATATAGCTAATTGTGCAACACTTCTGGTTTATGTGAGATATCCCTGGGAAGATGACTTCTTGGGGGACATATTGTGCCGCTTGACCTTACCTACGCACACAACAGGGTCAGAGATCTTCAGAGTTTTGAATGACTGTAACTAGAAAATATAAATTGAACTGGGCAAACTACAGGGGCGTCACAACAGATGGAACAGCAAATATGAAAGGAAAAAAAAACAGTGGTGTTGTGAGCAACATATCAGAGGCTGCAGGTAATTATGTAACTTGGAATCATTGTTTCATTCAAAGTGAAGCTTTGGCTGCAAAAGGAATCCCTGCCAGCTTGAATAATGTTCTAAATGAAGCTGTAAAACTTGTCAATCTTATCAAAGGAAGTTCATTGAATAGCCGTTTGTTCGAACAACTTTGCTGTGAAATGGGAGCTGATCAGTCACACTTGTTATACCATATTGAAGTTAGGTGGCTATCCTGAGGCAGAGTTCTAACCAGGATATATGAATTAAGGATGGAGATACATATATTCCTTCTTGAAAAGAAGTCTCCAAAGGCAGAGCTATTTATCAGGGATGAATGGCTTGCACTTCTATCATATTTAGCAAACATTTTCTCAAAGCTCGGCGAACTTAATCTAAAACTACAAGGAAAAAAGAGAATGATATATTCAAACACGCCGAGGAAGTACAGGCATTTAAGAAATCACTAAAGATTTGGCAAGCAAGCGTTAAAACAGACCAACCTGTTTGCTACATGTCCCCCACACTTTTACAACATATTGAGGAAAATAATTTAAATCAAGAATTTATGCAGAAAAAAAAGATATAGACCTACACCTTCAACCTCTGTCAGCCAGCTTTGAGCAGTATCTACCAGAAGAAAAAACTATCCACTTAAAAGAAAACTACTTAACACTTAGTAAGGAAGAGGAGTTAGTCCGGCTAACTATAGTAGATTCACCTCAACCGTGCACTTGATGTCTAAGCCAGTCCCTTACGACGCTCCTGATTGGCCGTTGATAAGCCAATTAAGGGCTGGAAACTCAGTCTCTCTCGAGAGTTCACGTAGGCAGGATGTATGTTCCACCTCTCATATCAAAAGTATCCCCCAGGAGAGCTCGGAACACAGATGCAGCCTATATGAACTCTTGAGAGAGACTGAGAGTTTCCAGCCCTGTGATTGGCTTATCAACAGCCAATCAGGAACGTCGTAAGGGACGGGCCTAGACATCAAATGCACGGTTGATGTGAATCTACTATAGTAATATCTCATTAAGAATGAGGCCCAAGACATCAACATTATCTTCTTTTTGGCTAAGCCTTTCCAAGGACTATCCCAACTAGATTAAAGAAAGTGTCATTATCTTGCTATCTTTTACAACCACGTATATGTGTGAGGCTGTTTCTCAGTCTTAACCAAGTTTAAGTCAAAGGAAAGAAATCGCCTTCATGCCACCACTGATATGCGTGTCGCCCTTCTCTTCCTGCAACCCAAACTGGTCCAGGATAACAACAAACAAGCAAGCCCACCCAAGTCACTAAATAGGTAAGCATAATTGCAATTGAGTGGACATGATTCTATGTTTGCATCACACGCGCACACTCGCTCTCTCTCTCTCTCTCTCTCTCTCTCTCTCTCTCTCTCTCTATATATATCCTCTCTCTCTATATATATATATATATATACATATATATATGTAATTATAATTCTGATTATAATGCCTTCTTAACATAGTTAATGCGTTTCAGTTTTTATCCTTGTATTTTTTATATTTCTGGTCATTTATACAATCTTTTTCTGTATGGGTCGTGGGAATAATTGCATAGTAAAAACTGGGTCATGGCTGAACAAGTTTGAAGAACCCAGTGCCTAAAGATGATAACTCGCGAAGCTTCAAGTTAAACCATTAAAGGGTTCACATTATTTAAATGTGAATTTATGAAACTGAAAGATGTAGGGTTTTATCTGCCGAAATAAATTTCCTTTTATCTTCAATACTTAGGAGACAATGGCAGTTGAATATCGCTAGGGACTGCAAGTGCCGCCGGAAATGAGTCCGTTCCCAGAAAGACTTCGCTTCCCTCGTAATAATTATGTACAGAAAAACATAAAACTTAATAGAACTAATTACTTCATTAGCAGACGTCTTATTATTCTTGCCTAGCTTTCAATGCTTACTACCCGTGACCTACTCACAGGGGTCACACGTCGCTCACATGTGTGCGAGAGAAGAGAGTGAATCTCCATCAGACCTCACAACAGTTTTGTATCTCTCTCTCTCTCTCTCTCTCTCTCTCTCTCTCTCTGTATATATATATATATATATATATATATATATATATATATATATATATATATATATACACACACATACACACACACACACACATATATATATATATATATATATATATATATATATATATATAATATATATTTATATAACACGCAATAATCTTTGAACGACAGATTAAAACAGATTAAGTCTGTTTTCCATTAATCCTTATGAACAGAATTCCCACTATTCTGTTTTGTCAATAGAGTTCGCAACCCGAGTAGGAAGGACCTGAAGCGTTTCCGAGTAGAACAAGTCCCCGGCGCATTCGAGTTTTGTGTACAACGTATATTGCTGTATAAAATCATCAACTATGACTGGCAGCTTTCCAGTTGCTCACTAGATGCGGTAGACTGAGGGTGCATCCCATGGCTCCGGAAAGCGCTGCCATATGCAGATCCATGGTTAACTTTAGCCTTGAATAAAATAAAAAACTGCTGAAGATTGGAGAGTGGATGATGAAAATACCATTTTGCAGCCCTCTAGCCTCAGTAGTTATTTTAGAGCTGAGGATGGACAAAGCCGGCACAATTGTTTTCTTTTATAGAAAACTTAAAATGCACACACACCTTTCTTTATAAAGCCACTAGTTAAAATTCACGTGACTCCATACCTATCGGTTTTACTTTGGAGTTTAGTATTCCTAATTAGTTTGGGCTGCAGAATATCATAGACCATGTGTTTATAAATAAAAAATAAAAACGCTCTTGGGGGAAGATATACCAATGACATTCTTAGCAATATAATAACTGAACGGCTGTCGTCCTTCCGGGAGAGCTTCGAAGACACTTTTAAATCGCAGCGGAAATGTTGGGTGTCAACTGTTTGATTTTTGTTCTTGTCGTTACGGGGTTATATGGTATCTTCGTTGCGTGATACCTAAACGAGGCAATCAATACAAAACACGTTCTAATGACTCTCCAACCTAATTAATGTTCTCTTGCATGACTCGAGTAAAGGTCTGACGCTCAAATCAAGACCAATTATGCATTATGCGCGTGACTACGCATGCATGCGCATAAATATATTATCGATGATGTAAACTTGGAGGATAACTTAAGAAGACCCTTTCTTTTGTGTAAGTCTTGATATACTATCGTTAGAAATACACATGGAATCTTACAGCTTTACCTGGATTACTTCCCTCGTCGTTGGGCGGAAATGAATCTAGACCTAAAGATGCACACACAGGAGAGGGCCTCGTTCTTTCCTTAACTGAAAAGATCGTGATAGTTCTTCGGAGTCTTCAAAGTAAACTTTGTTACGTGTATTTGTGGTCCTGCGGCATAAGCAATGAGGCAAAATGACCTACTCGCAGTGAATCTTACGGAGATTTTTGCTCATAATTCAGAATCTTTTGTGTTTAAGATCGCAGCAATTTCAAACCTCGTCCATAGGTCAAAATAATGTCAGGGTTCCTACGTGAGAAATAGAGTCAGAGTTCCTCTGTGAGGTGAAGGTGACGCTCACAAGCATAAAGAAAACAAAAATAAGGTGTAAGGAAAATACTGTGACGAATTCTCCCCAGCATATTGATGCAATTTTTCTGATCCCCTTCGAGCAGTACATCTGAGAGTTGATGATTCATGTCGCACCTGTATGCCTGGTCTCCTTATATCGGAGGTTAAACATTTCTCCAGGGACGATCGTGTCACATCGAAGAATTTCTCTTTATCAGGTTATGGTATGTTGAAATGAAGACATATACGTGCAAGTGAGCTATCTGCCTCGGATGTCCAGCTGTAGTATCACTCCACATACCGTACTCGCCGACAGAATCCACAGATCATCTTCAGTCTCTGTCATCGTAACAAACTGTAGGTTTTGAGATATTTTGACTGTGAGTTTAAAAGACACGTATACAACAAATTTGTTAATCATTTTCGAAAAGAATGATTAGAAACAAATTTTGAATAAGTTATGAATGATCCGCACGGTTTTATAGCTACGCTCTTAAGCAATTAAAATGGTGGAAATTCTGCTTCATTTACACCTACATTCCATTTCGGTCGACATGTGGCATACGCGAAAACATAACAATCATCAAAAATAGAAATGTCTCATTAGATGTGACTTTGTTATAGCTAAAGCGTATTAAGTTTTCTGTTATTTATATGACTGCTCTTCGGAAGACACTCCGAAGCAAAGAATAATCACAGAACATTTTGTAATCTGTTCCGTGAAAATATACCGACGAAACTTGCAGGTCACTCCGAGTAAGAATGAAAATGATAAAGTGATGACCTTGCGATTCTTATGGGACTACCTCCTTCAGGAGAGGCCTGGAGTCATTGCCTGGCCAGATGGCCCTCCTTTGGGGACGCCCTCCCTTAAATCCGAAGGCATGTGGTGACCAAAAGATCCTGGGTAGTACCCGACAGTGGGAAGCCTCTCCTCCCCGGCAGTCTTCCATGGGAAGGAAGCCTGGCGGTACCGACAATCCGAATGGGACGGCCTCCTACATCCCCAGGCTGCTCTTCTCAAGGGATTCCAGCCTTTTCCAAATGTAGTGAGCAGCTCTGTTTTGAAACTCTGAACAACAGATAATTATCAAGCATATGTTTTAAGGCAAAAATGACTTATGATGATTTATTGGTTGACTTAAGAGCTTTATTTAACCATGCCATAAGATTTTCCTAGGCAAAAGAAAATGAAATTCCAAATGTATTTAATGAAAATGACAAATTTACTCAAAAAGTTCAGGAGAGATAAATTCAACATCGTTAATAAAGCGGACAATGGCCGAGGAATTTTTATATTAGACAAGAGTGATGACGCCTCAAAAATGGACGTAATTCTTAATGACCCCGCCCACTTTAGACAATCAAATCATGCGGATCCACTCATGAACATGTTATTAGAAGGAAAACTAAACCGGAGCTTAACTAGGCTTAAAAATTAAAACAAAATATGCGAGTGTGTGTATAAACAGAGAGAAAGAGAGGAGAGATAGAGAGAATTTTTTTTAAACCTCAGACAGACATTTTTACATTTGTTTCACTATTACTGTTTATTGTTTCCTATTTTATATTATATTACACTAGATTTTATATAGCACTTCTTAAGACCCTTCCATTAAGTCCCTTGTTACTAATCAGTCTCCACACAAAGAACATTCCTGGCTGGCCTTGGTCGTAAGTCGGCTGCATGGGAATACGATTTTTTCTGATGCATCTCCATTGCCAGTAGTGCTATGTACTGAGACAGGAACTACATGTTACCCACTAATATATAAATATATATATATATATATATATATATATATATATATATATAATATAATATATATACATATATTATATATATATATATATATATATATATATATATATATATATATATATATAAAGAAAAATTGCCCGACATTGTATCGAGTGTGTGCGTGTCTCTCTGTGTATAAATGCAATGTCTAGTAATTTAAAATTGTCTTTCATTGTGATCTTTTATTTTTTGGCACCTCTTGTATCGCACACAACCTTCATTACCATGCAGGCATTACTTGTGCGTTTCTCTCGGTCAATGCTGAATTTCATAATCTGATTATGGTGTCATACAGGAAATCGTGAATATCAATCAATTCCATTGCAAATCATGACAACTTTCGAAAGATCCCGAGCGATGTGAGTTTTGACCCAGTTCGTCAAACTTCATCTCAGCCCCTAATTTTTTGTTTTCTCCTTGGCTTCTTGTATCTAACATGCTCGCCTAACTCATCAAGGACTGATTGCTGGCAATCACCAAGCTCATAAGAAGACTGTTGGGCGTTCCTGACTGTAAGACATTTGCTGGTCATCTTTCCCCAGTCGATAACTCTCTGGGACTCCGGGTGAGGATGGCGGGTATATCTTGTCAGGATTCTCGAGGAGGGTGCCTTACGGCATACATGATGCCAGCGAGATTTCTAGGTTTTAGGCCTCAAAAGACTTTATTTATTTATTTTTTTTAAACACTTTTTCAACAAGCGACGTAAATGTCAATGACTTTTGACGTCATGATCTCAAAGTGCTTAACGTCAATCAATTCTAATCGATCATGATTACCACTGATGCACAGAAGAAATACCAATATGGAACATGCCAACAGGGGCCATTGATTTGAAATTCAAGCTTCCGAAGAATACGGTGTTCATTTAAGATAAGGTACAGGAGATAATAAGAAATACTGCGAAGCAAGTCTGGCCACTCTTGGCAGGAAAAGAGGATCAGAGGTCGGTTGTGATAGCGAAAATTCTCTGTTAAGACTAGTTACTTGAAAAAAAGATCAAAATAGATAAATAAATCAATAGAAAAACGATAAATATACATATATAAATTACTGGAATAAAAGGGGAAATGTGATAGGATAATAATGCCAATAGTACCTCTTCACTTGAACAATTGAGGCTCTAATTGCATAACATTCCCAGGGAGGTTGTTCTGCGTTGCGGAGAATAAAAGTCTTCTGCAATTGAGAAGTTCGACAGCGTGGCAGATTTACCAAACATTGGTGCTGCTGTTCAGCAAGTCTGGCTGCTCTTGGCAGGAAGAGAGGATCAGAGGTCGGTTGTGATAGCGAAAGTTCTCTGTTAAGATACAGTCTAAATACACACACACACACACACACACACACACACACACACACACACATATATATATATATATATATATATATATATATATATATATATATATATATATATATATATAAACTGAGAAACTAGAATCATTCGTCGATGGTCCAAGTCATAACTGCTAATGTTAGGAAACAGAAACTAAAAGAGACAAATGTCTGGCAGAAGCAGACATCCACATCGGAGGACGGTATTCTGATGAATGAAGGACAAATGACCTAAAACAGGTCGCACTGATTTTTTTATTATAAATATATGAGGCTTTACATACGACACCGAATTCACGATACATGTTCACCCACTCCAAGATTCTTCATTGGTACAAATAATATAAAAAATCTCTCGTAAAGAAAAACTTATTACGAGAGGACTAGAAAATATCCATGAAACAAGAGGTTAGATGCTGCGCGCACAGCGTTGCTGCGATATTTAATCAGTCGGGGTCATATAGATGTTTTTTTTTATCCCAATTAAAGTTGAATTAGCATTTTAGCCTATTCAATTTGCAAAGAATTGCATTTTCACGATGACGCCATTTAGTATGGTTACTTCATTGACAGAATCAACTGAAATTACGGCAACGAAAGTCAGCTAGTTCATTTTTGAATTTACAACGAAGTAACGTTCAAAATTTAGCTAAACATGAAATTGCTGGTAATGTTACTTAAACAGCGCAACATGCATCAGATCAGGAAAGAATGACGACAATAGAAATGAAAAGATGGCGGGTGATGACGAAGAGCAGAGATGAAGGCAGGAAGACTTCGTTGCTGCAGCCGGTGACGATTCTGATGTCACCTGAGACTCGTCAGACATCGTATGCGCAAAAGCTGACCGCAAGCTCTGCGCGCGCGTCTGACGGACCTTCTTGCGACGTCTGCGTAATCCAGTAGCGAAGCGGCTTCTCTTTGGATAAGTTGCATTGAAAGTTCCATCTGGGGACCCGATTCTGGGGCTGTTTCGTTTTTCTCTGTGAGATGCGATGACGTGCTTCGTGAACTGTCAAATGAGGCCGTGCTGCGCGCCCATGGCATCTTGCGACACCGCTCATGTGTTCCTCTATAAAAGGGAATGAATTGATTACCCTACACTATCTACTCTAGTGTGCGTTGAAATCCCCCATCAGCTTTCAGTCAGCGAGCAAAAGGAATTCGCGTGATTTTCAGTCGTGTAGATGTAATTGAATGGAGGATCTGTTTGGAGGAAGGTGCTAGTGACAACTGTAAGGAGTCGGCAGAGAATTCTCTTTGATTGGTGGCTGGAGCGCATCAGAATAAGCAATACGAAGCATAGACTCGTGAAATTTATGTGATTTCCATCAGTGTACCCGACATTTCGTGGCCCCTTCCTCACCTCCCCAAAAATGTCAGCAGTAGTGGAGAAAGACCGAACATCATTCCGTTTCGTGTAAGGTTCGTGGGAGCCTGTCTGAGGCCCAGTGGAAACTCGACGAGATCAACATAAAAACTGTAGACGATTCATTGCAAGAATGGAGCTTTATTTCCCAGTATGTCATAAAAAATTCTAACATTAGGACGTGAAAGAGATTCTCCTAGGCATGACTTATTTGCGAATTCATTTCATTCGAGTGATGCTTTGTTATTCGTACCCTTAGGAAACAATCGAAAATGACTCGTATCTCTGTAAAGTTGAAACTATATTCTGTTAAATAAATAAAAATTGAAATTACAGTCCAGGGGTCTTCCATAGTCCAAATCATCGATCAAAATCTACATAGAGGATTAAAGTAGTTGTGACGACACGACACTCGATGCATTTATCATTCATCGCGCCCTAAGAGACTGTGGGAACAGCTGTACCACATACCCGGATTATACATCCTACCCGGGGGATCTTGTCATCACGTGACTGGTTCCGTGGGTGCGTTCCATTCGGAAGGCTTCGTAACGTTTGCCAGCCTGCTTGTTTTGTTTGCTTGCGAGATGACTTGTGCAAGCTGAGAAACGGTAACCTACTTAACGAACAACCGCTGACGACCAGACTTCACGGAGCTGTTTGTACACGTGAAAACCTTGTATGACTTCGCGTCTTAAGGGTCTCGTCTTACATCGGCCTCTGTGTACGGCAACACTGACCGGCCTACACGTCTATGGGTTTGTGCGTGTATCTTGCACATATGATTCACACCTATGTCAACCTTGTTCATTTACCTATCGGACAATGAAATTCTTTTAAATTTTCCGTTATTTTTTTATTCTTGTTTGTGTCGGCTACTACTGACTGACTATCTCTTGATACAGCCGTTAATTTCTTGTAAGATACGGAATTTTATGACATAAT
>NC_061110.1:58607596-58610096 GCF_015104395.2 Macrobrachium nipponense | reverse complement strand
ATGGCGTTGTGTCTGGGTGTTGCAATCTCAGAAAATCTTTATGCCTGAACCTTCCATTTTCAAATACGAAGCAAAATGGCAAGAAATCCTATATATTAGAGACTAATTACTTATGAAGAAGAATTAAGCAATAATAATTCCATTTTGCAATAAATGTAATATTCATCAATTCAACGGGGATTTCCTTGAGCTTACAATAATTCTCTTACTAATATACCACTCGAAATATAAAAAAAAAATTGCTAAAAAATTTAAACAACCCCGTAACAACTTTAATATGTTTTTATATATGCATTCAACATTCCATGTTTTATATTATATATTTGTACATATATATATATACATATTTGAATGACTTAATCACAAAATATAAAAAACGTGATGCTATGTATAAATGAAGGTGATGCCATGGAGGAAAATGAAGAGACGAGAATTGCCAAGATCTTTCGGTCAACACGACCCTTTACTTGAGGCACAACTGGTTAGAACAGAACAAAAACATAGTACAAGTAGGCTTAGTATCCAAATTGACATTGGACCTTATGCTAATCCTGTAATGTCAGTCTGGATACTAAGCCCACTTGTACTATGTATTTGCTCTTTTGTAATCAGTTATGCCTCAAGTAAAGGGTCGTGTAGACCGAAAGATCTTGGCAATTCTTGTCTTTTCATTTTCCTCCGTGGCATCACTTTATTTACCTTTATATATATATATATATATATATATATATATATATATATATGTGTGTGTGTGTGTGTGTGTGTGTCTATATATATATAGGAGGTATACAGGAGCGCAGACATAAGAGGTTCAGGAGGTCCCATTGATACTAAAGATGAAGGCCAAGATTTATTATAAAAACGTTTCGCACATTAACTTTGTGCATCTTCAGTCTGTAAAAAGAGAAATGCATATATGAAAAACTAAAAAACAGGATTCACAATAGTATTCATTAAAATGCAATAAAATAATAAATAGTTAAAAAGAGAAGAAGAACCACTGAGGTACCAACCGACTAGAATGGAAGGAAAGCAAGGAATTTTGTGATTTTTGAGAGACCAGGTCCAAGACGTTGACTATGCCAGATGTAGAGGTGAAGCCGAGGTGTTGTTATTCAATATGGGGGAACCAGCCTTTTAATAATTAAAGATTCAGCATACCTCGTACAGTCGTACAGATATCCCACCTTACCCTCCACTTCAGGTGGATGGAACTTCGCTGAATGAGTCTGGAGCTTTAACTATTCAAGGTGAAACGTCTCGTGAAATATCAGCAAATGCCCCACGAAAGTTCGGATTGTTCGTAGGGCCTCATATAGTATTAAAAATACTGATAAAATCAGTGCAAGCTGATTTAAGTCATTTGTACTTCCTTTACTGGAATACCGTTCTCCCGTATGGATGTTTGCTTCTGTCAGAGGGTTCTTGGTTGTAGGTTTCTGTTTCCTAATAGCAGCAGTGATGCCTTGTACCATAGACAGATGGTCTCTTGTTTGTCACTTTTTCATAAGTTGTATTTCAACAGAGGTCTTTCACAGTCACAATTGATCCCTGATCCCTTTCATCTGCCGAGAGCAACTAGGTTCGCTGAGCAACAGCACCAACATGCAGTAAAAGTTCCTCGCTGTCGAACTTCTCGGTTCCAGAGGTCCTTTATTCCTCACACCGTTGGACTTTGGAACAGCCTCTCGGAAGACGTCGTGCAATTGGAACTTCAGAAGTTTAAGCGAAAATGCAATGCATTACTACCCTAACATTATTCTTCTTGCATTCTAATACTTTTTTAAATCTATTTATTCGTTTATTATTTGATTGTTTTCTTTTGATAAGTGGGATATCTTCATTCTGTATTACATTTTACTTCCTCTTAATTCTTTCTCATGAACAACATATTCTTTGGAAGCCTGAATTTCATGTGAATGGCCCCTGTGGCGTCTTCCTTATGAATAGGTTTCATCTACCGAACAATAAGGAAGATATATATTATATATATATATATATATATATATATATATATATATATATATATATATGTGTGTGGGTGTGTGTGTGTGTGTGTGTGTGTGTGTAGGAGGTGTACTATAGAAGTCGTAGTAAGAATCTTGTCTCATTATGAATATAGTTGCACTCGAATTACTATATATCACAAATACCACATATCTATAATGAAAGGTATGTATAAATTTCTTGAAACAAGAGTTCAATGCTATGTCAAAATTTACATTATATATTACCTGACTAGATTGGAATAATGATCGACAACAAGATATTCAAGGGCCAATGTATGGCGACTTCAATTATTGGGATGCGTATTTGAGACAGCAGAGGCACTGCATGGATGATATATTATATTATGTTTTATATATATATGTGTGTGTGTGTGTGTGTGTCCCCCCGTGTGTGTATGTATGTATGCATATATATATATAGTATATATATATATATATATATATGTATATTATATATAAGTATGTGATATATATATATATATATATATATA
>NC_061110.1:58537596-58602596 GCF_015104395.2 Macrobrachium nipponense | reverse complement strand
TACTTATTTTCCACTGACTTTATTTCCAGTTAAAAATTTACCTCACTGGCAAACGAACCCTTAAAATGCTTACGTTTATACAACATTTTCTGCTCAGAATTACTTTTTTCTCTTATTTCCCGAAATATTTTCATAAACTCGTGTTACATATTGTATATAGGATATATATATATGTATATATATATATATATATATATATATATATATAGATATATATAGGAGATATATATAGATATAGATATATATATATATATATATATATATATATATATATATATATATATATATATTTATATATGTATATAGATATAGATATATAATATATATATATATATATATAATATATATATAGATATATGATATATAGATATATATATATATATATATATATATATATATATATATATATATATATCTGTGTGTGAAATGCTATGAAGCAGAAATTATGATACAAATGCATAAGAACCCAAAAGATAATGGTACGTTACTTTCTACAAAAGAAATCTATGCTGACCATGCTTCGTTGGATCATTGTATCGTTTCCATCATTGATAAGAATGATAAATACAAGAGATAAGACATTACCTTCCATCTGTGTGACAGTAGGACAGCAAACCTCTATTTGTACGGAGGGAAATGTGATATGGCCACGATCTACCCCCAGGTGAAATTATACTCCTGATCTCGGTGGCATTTTGGGGGATTACTTCTTTAAGGCGGGGACCCCTGGACGCCGCAGGCGCCCTCTGTGACCAATATAGGATGGTCATACTCACAGGGGGATCTTTTTGCTCGTTTCTCCATCCGATGACACTACTGTTGCCTCTCACTCACTGCTGCAGGAGGCTATAAGTCTCTTCTGAAGTCTGCTAACTGACATGCATATAGTTCTACACTTGTAGCATTTATACACATGCACACAAGCACACACGCATATATATATTATATAATATATATATATATATATATATATATATATATATATATATATATATATGAGGGAATACCACGCTTAGCCCTATATCATGAAATCACGAGCATCTATATATATATATATATATATATATATATATATATATATATATATATATATATATATATATATGTATATATATATATATATATATATATATATATATATATATTATATATATATATATGTCTATATATCAGCAATGGAAGAGTTCCGTGGAAATCGGAAACGAATAATAAATATTAAAACAAGCAGCAAATATCTTTTTCAGTCCTTACTTGCAAGACCAACTCTTAAGAGATGAAGCCTCTCTTTGTAATAATGAAAGATCTGTTGAACTGCATCTTTTCAGGAGTTTTCTATCCTTTTTTACAAAAACATTGAGTATTTCTATCTCTATCTCTATATTTTAAGATTTTGCTGTGTGTTCAGGTTATTGTAAATAAATAATTTAAGCCCTGGTTTAATATTCATTTATATAGATATATATACTATATATATATATATATATGATATATGGATATATGTATACATATGTGTGTGTATACGTATATAGGTATATAGAGATATATATATATATATATATATATATATATATATATATATATATATATATATTTATGGCTCAGTGATAATGCTATAATCTCATAGATGTAATGTCCCTGGTTTGGGATCGTCATACCGCCATCAGTTGACCAAATCAGGAACAGGTGCCAGCGGTGGTTATAAGCAAAGACGGACACATCAAACAATATGTACAGCTTTGGAAGTTTTTGAGTTACAAGTACTTGAACATTTATCCGCATTAATATTAAATACTTTGCTCTAAAACTAGTGATATTTTCCTATTATCTTTCTAGATACAAAATGTTAATGCGTTAACATTCTTTTAGTTAAAAGTGAAAGAGAATGAGTTTCATGTCTCGACTAAGAAATTGCATTAGATAACTTTGGTGGTAAAGATATTGATTAATTTCTTAAAATATCAGGTTTAAGAATCCGGTGAGGCTTTTCATCCTCGTCTGCTGTATTTTGCTTCATCCGGAGAGCCCTTCTTTGACTGTTCTTGGCAAAAGGGCTCCGGAAGATTTCATTATGTCTGAAAGGATGATCCTATAATGTGATTCGTACTAGCTCCTTGTTTGTTTCCTACGATTATGGTACTGAACAAACACACGTGCTAATGTACACAAAGAGAGAGTAAGTAAAAACACGCACCTGTCTATTTATTAATAAAAATCATTCAATAACTAGAGATTGGCAAGCATACATACACATTAACACTAATCCACACAAACGACTTAACTGCTTTTTAACATCTTAGATTCTTTGGATGTTTTTTAAATTCCGGTGACGAAGAGAATTCTATTTTGGATCATTTAATGTTGCAGTTCTGATCGAGGTCAAGGTCATTATGAATGTTAATGAAAAAGACGAGAACTCGCCCCGTGAAAATTGGGTTCATCTTTTTTTTTTTTTTTTTTACATCCTCTGTTGATGATCACGTCTTGCAATATGCCACGCTCAAACAAAAAAGCTCGGATTAACGAATGAATTATGGTGCTCGCCATTCCTCATCCTTTCGCCCACACCCCATCTCTCTCTCTCTCTCTCTCTCTCTCTCTCTCTCTCTCTCTCTCTCTCTCTCTCTCTCTCTCTCTATTTGTTTCCCTGTTTGATGGGATTTCTTTTCCTCCTTCCTTCGCCCCTCTTCCGCGAAGCATCAGGTCTAAGGTGTTGGCTCAATGGTGCATCTGTAATTCCATCGCGTGCTATCACGTGACCACATCTCGATCTCGGTTCGGCAGAAGGAACCAAGACCATTCTTCGGTGTTCTTGTAAAAGGATCCGAGACAACCTTCCTCTGGTCCCTTTGACTTGAGGGAGATGAGACGGAGAGGCTGATAGGCGAGGACTAAAAGGGGAACAAAATGAGGAGCGATAAGGCCATAGAAGAAAATCCGAGATCAACCTAGGCGCAGTTGAGGGCCGGTTTCAGTTCAGAAAAGATATCCAGATAAGCAGGCGAAGGAACATTGTAAATTGGAGGGACTGCTTTTAGAACTTGTTAAGAACTGTCATGAAATAGTCTACGAAATCAAATTCACAAAGCACCGGGAGGGATTTGGCAACCGCATAAACTTCAACAACCAAAGGAGCTTGAGTTTGCCTCCCGCGAGTGATTATGACTTCCTTTTCCTATTCTCCTTCTTTTCCTAACTGACGTAACCTTAAAGTCTATTATTTATGTATTTCTTTATCTATTAAACCTCAAAATGAGCTTCTTTAAATGAAACGTTCCTTTTATGAAAATATCACCATCTCGATTTACATTATGCTTTGCATTTGATCGTCCACTGAAATCAACCTTGGCTAGAAATTTCTCCCGAACTCACCGCTGCTCTGGAGGAGATTTTGAGGCCCTCATTCGTGTGAGATGAAGACCCTGGGTTCACTCACCATTTCGAGTTAGGAACTTAGTATTTAATCTGAGCGTCCTCTGACGTTTCAATAAATTTAACTGTGGATTTGCTTAGACTGAGAGACTTTTTCCCAGTTGCTTTTAAGTCATCTCATGGAGAATAGAATAGGTGCCGTTTTTCTGTGGGTCTTCCTTTTTCATGCAACACTGCTTCGACTTTGGATGCCATAGGTAGTAAGTCACTTTTGAAGGAAGGTTGTATTTGTCATTTTTGGCTGAAAGTGCGGAAACCGAGATCATTTTGAGGTTTATCTACACTTATTACTCTATTCCTGTCTTTTCAAATCAACGTTGACTTAATATTACAAAGCTGTCATGTTTTGCCATGTAATATGAGCAAAACTGAAATGTAGAAAGTAAGATGAACCCTCATGGCTTCCAAGTATAGTAGGGGTGACCGCAAGAATGGCGGAAGATTTAGGCTGACAGGGAACGCTTCCAGTTCAGGAATGGACGAGGGTGAGATGACAATCACAACTATTGTATCTGTAGCCAGAGTTGATTTATTTTCCATTTTAGTTTTCGCTTACTCAGGGAGTAAGCCTTCAAACTACTTTATTGTTATTGTTGTTGTGTGTGGGGGGGGGGGGGGGCGGAGCTGTAGGAAAGCCTTAAAAAGGTCTGAAAAAGGTTTCACGTTGAGTTAAAAATTCAGGAATTTTATGATAGCGTATTTAAGATTTATTTATTAGAATGAAAATGTAAAAAAATAAATACTGTGCATTTTAAACATTACAGAAAAATTATTTCTAATAAAATATGGAGTATTTTTTTCATTTTCGCTGGTGAAACAACGGACTTTTTGGCCGTAGATTTTAGCACGTTTTAATTCATTTGATGTACTGAATTTGAGGGCTATATTTCTGTTCAATTATTTTGACTTTCCACTTATAATTGAGAATATATGAACGTGTTAAATCTGTCCTTTTTATTTGATCCCTGTTGTTAGTATGATTAGTACTAATTATGAATATTAATCACGAAGATTGCTTCACGTTAAGTTAGGAATATAACGTTTGCAACTTATGCGTCAGCGGAAAATCTTGAACGCGTCCCGAGTGAGCTGGAGGTCGAATCACGCCTTGTTATCATAAAGGCCAGAACCTACAATGTTTCTATGCGGAAACCATAAACTCAAACTTGCTGACTCCGTTTGTTACAGAACAAACAGTTCGTATCAAACCTTCAACATGGCCGAGTAGTATCGTTTCAGTCTTGCGTCTCCCCAGTATTCAAAAGACTCCGCTGGTCTTCTTCGCTCGGTCTTAGCTTTCATTGTCAACTGAAATATACTACTATCCTTGCTGATACCCACTGCATGTCTTGACACGCATAGTCTTGGGACTCCATCTATTTCAAGAACAACGTTGACGTCCCTGTGATCACAATCACGGCTCCTTCAGGACCTTGCCTCTTAACAAGCGCAGGTCCTGCTGATCTAAATCATGTGCACAATTAGGACAATCCTCTCAAATAATCATCCATATGGTACTATTGGCGTGATAACATTGATAATTCTCAACTTCGCCCATCTGGAGGCAAAATGTAGTTGCACCGATTTTTAAAGCATCTTTAGGGTACAGGTTCCTTCCCAAGCCCTTCTCGGATGTCAAAGTAATTCTTAGATATTTAAATTTATTTTGTAAAATTTCTCTTTATATAATGTATTGAATGGTCTAGTTTCCTGGCAGTATTTTTGATACTTCTTACTTTCTCTAACCCACTTTTAGCCAAGACTCCGACAATTCCTGCCTTAACCGGAAGAAAGTTGTATTTCTTTCACTTCTCTTAAATCCTTTTCAGCCTCTACAGTAAGAAAAACTTCCGGAACAATAAGCTATCCTGTCCGCATGCAAATATTCTGTCGCGTTTTTTTTTTTTCGTTTTTTTTCATCTGCACATCTTACAAGATACAAAATTTCTGGTGGCTCACCGAATGATCATATTTTGTTTCACAGTGTCTTTTTCATTTCATATCTATTTCACCCGCGAAGTTTACTGTGTGCATTTATAGTAGTTCTCGTAACATTATGTCAGTGAGAGTTTTAGCACCTTTTAGTACCATAAATAACTTGGGACAACATCCTGCCTTGCTTCTCAACGAAATCTGTAAAACTTGGTGACACACCAAAGTCTGACTTAAAACGCTCCATGATATCATTTGGTGACGACCATCCTTATTTAAAGCTCAGGAAGATCTGCAGCATCACCTGAATTATTAGGCCCACAATATTGGTTCTTAACATTTGGTCTGGTATCAGTTTTAAGGATAAAAGTGTTATCATATATAGTCTTAATATATGAGTTCATATTTTACGAAATGAGAATGTCGTAAAATAGAAGTGATTTTATTTGTTAATTATCCGTGATGCAGAAGATTAAGTATTCATCAAGAATTTATTGTTGATCAACCATTATTTTTGTTTTTGTGCGACTTTACACTATAGAGCGGTAACCTCTCAAAAAATCTTCAAGTTCCAGTGTTCATTATAGTTCATGTCATCCAAAGACAAGTTCACGTATTACTTTCCATTTAGGAGAATGTAATCTTCTCTGTCCTTTGTATTCAGCCACAACATTTAGATCTTAAAATACTTTCAAGATAATATCTGTTGATATAGCAGATTTTCTGAAGATAACGAGCGTCAGAAAAGGGTACTTTACCATGTCTGAAATTATCTATGGGGCATCAGTATACTGTTTCCGGAAATAATGAGTAGAAAGCCACAATAATGTATATGAGACTACTTTTCAAAATACAAAAAAAGGTTAAAAAAAAAAGGATGGAGCTTTCGATCGTCTGTACAACGGTCCTCTTCAGCAAACTGAATTAAAATACTTGTTCTTAAAACGACAAACTGAAATATTTTTTGTGACATTCCAACAAAACCATCGAACAACTTCAGGCTTGATTAAAGCTGTCATGTCGTGGCTGTTTCACCGTACCTGTGAGACGAACGTTTGTGATCTCCTCAACGGCTGTAATGAGCACCGTACGATCGAGAGACAGTCGTTAAGATCACAACGCTCGGCTCAGAGGTACGGTGAAACAGCCACGACATGACCGCTATATTGAAGCCGGAAGTCGGTCGATGGTGTCCTGGACAGTCACAAAAATTTTTTTCAATTTGTCTTTTTAAGAACAACAAGTATTTTTATTCAGTTGGATGAAGAGGACCGTTGTACAGACGATCGAAAGCTCTCTTGTTTTGTAACCTTTTTCGTATTTTGAAAAATACAATATCATCTGTTTATCCTTGAAAGCTTGGTGTAAGAGGCGAGCTTTCTATGTAGGGTTGTCATTTATTTTAATTTAGTGACGTACATCAGAGAAGTGATAACAGTGAAGTAAGATCATTCGAAATAATATCACTTGTATAGCAAATATACGTTAGTTATAATTAGGAAAAGAAGAAATCCACGAGGGTGAAGAGTAAAAACTGTAAAACTTAAAAATAAGGAAATGTTTTTACCTTAAAAAACAGTCGACGCGGCTCAAACTTTCCGGTCAAAATCAACAATACCAAAATCTAAAAATACTTTCTTATTAATAATGACTTTTGATACCCTCCAGAAAATTATGCTTCTTTTAAAACTCTTCTTATTTGGTATTTCCTGACTGTAACAGGCTCAGCCAACTAACTTACACTGGATGACCTCATGGGTCCCCGCGTTTCGCCTTGGTCCTGAATCCTATGTTCTGTTCTATTCTATTCTCCAGGAATCGACTATGACCGATCTCTAGGCCTAAGTGTGTACAGAGTCTTAGTTTGATCAAGATTTCCGGAGTGTATGTGTTGGGACAGGCGCCATAATCATTTTGGGTGTGATTCCAATTGAGATGAAGCAAGATGAGAGTTAATTTGGCATTTTATTACAAACTCCCCTAAGTGCAACATTAACTATGCCAACCTTGACGTTAAAATGACTGCTGGGCTGTGAGTTATGACTTCTCTTTCATCGACTCTTTTGACATGTTTATTTGCTTGTCACAGATTTCAACTTCACTGCTTTCAACTCAGTTTTTCTTCTTGTTTGCTTTGTCTTGATTTTTCTTATGAGAATATGATCGCCACAGACACTAAGTAGCGTTCAGAAATTTGATGCCGCGGACGCTGTGATCACTGCCCAGTTCATTTCGTAACAAAAAAAAAGAAAAAAAAGTCTGATACTTTGCCAGTCGAAGCTGATATTTGCTATTGGATCTTCCAAAAGAAACCGAATCAACCCAGAATGATTTTTTGGGACTGGACAAAGAATGGCTTTTGTTGAACGCGACCTTAAAGTTCACTAGACCAGATCATAGTTTCCCCCCTTTAGATTAAAGAAATACAATGATTCCTTGCAAATGGGAGACAGATGGGACTACCATCAGAGGAAGGTACGGGCCAACTCCCTAGGCTGGTTAACTGATGCTCCTTTTGCCAACATTTATCGTATAATACTTATTTCCGTCGCCTTCTTTTCCAGTGCGTTTCAGAAAAATGTCATCTGCCGCATCATTTCCTCTGATGCTCGTCCGGAATGATATGGCCACAATAAAAGCTGAGATAATAGAAATGTGATCCTCAAGAATTCTGAGGTTCCCGACTTTCCACGAATGGAAGAACAAGGAAAAGCAACAGCTCAACCATCAGAATTCCTTGGCGAACCATCAGACGAAACCTAATCTCCTCGCTGTGGTTTAGGCCTGCTTTCATCTCTCGTCATGAGGCTTCTGTCTGCGGACACGTTTACTTACTCGTACTTGCCGCTGGCATGACCAGTTCCGTCATTTCGTGTTCGATACTGGATAATGTATCTCGATCTGTGCTTACTGCTCCAAACCCTTTGAGGTGGTGATCCTATATCTATCTATCTATCTATCTATCTATATCTATCTATATATATATATATATATATATATATATATATATATATATATATATATGCGTGTGTGTGTGTGTGTATGTGTGTGTGTAACAATTTCCCTTGGTGCGCGGTTACTTAGCTTGGACTTGCATTCTGCGAGGGAGGGAGGGCGAGGCTTCCAAATTTTGCTTGCTCATCTTTGCTTTTTTATCTGGTGTGACTCCACAGAAATTCATTTTTATTTTGTACTTTTTAAAACAGTTCATCATTGTTAAAGGAGTAAGGAATCATATTTTGATGTAAAAACACACTTAATTTTTACAACTACAAGATATCATAGTATTGCACTGTAGGACGCCACTAACTCAATGGAAGTCTCTTGCGGAAATCGGAACTGTATTTCGCGTCACTTTTCAGAAAATATTCTTCTAAACGAACAAAAATAAATCATGAAGTTCATCAGGACAAATTCACAGGCAAATCCAGTTTTGATTCTATTAAGTTTGAATATAATTCTTAGGTAACTTACTGAAGAGTGTACGCTACGTATCCCTCTATATTTTGTTCAGCTAATAAGAGCTTTGGCCCCTGGAGCTGAACGTGTACACTCTCTGTTTTTACAAACAAAGAGAGTTGCCAAGTAAGTGCGATCTATACGGCAGGTATACACAGGAAGATCAATCGACACCTGAGCATCCAAGATTGTTGCAGAAGTCAAAAGAGAAATTGTAGATGGCGCTCCACTGTCTAAAAGAAACCTACCACATACTTCTCAATACTTCAAATGAAGCAGAATAAGAAACCTAAATCCCTTAATATCTTTAATTCAGAGCAATGCATGACTGGAAATGAACAGGAATTTGAGGAAATGCTGAGAGCTATATAGAATTCCAAGACATGAGATAACTGAATGAATATTGACCTTTCTTAAAAAGAAAAGTGGAGGGAATTCTATCATGATGTATGTGATTTTATATGATTTTATCAGCTTTAGAGGTGGGATGCGCTCATTCATTTCCAAGAGGAGCCTATAGCTGTTTTTCGTCGCAAAGACAGCAATGAAATATTGCTTTATAGGTTAAACATTTCCTCTCCTTCAACTTCTATTATGGAAAGTTTCTTTTGTGTGAAAGGGTCATCTTAACCAAATCCATTACTCTTGAATACGGAAGGAGGGATTAGCCTCTACTCACGTAACTTGACAAGCAAAATTTTAAGAAGTAGGTCTTTATTTTTACTTGTTATTATTTTCCAAATATTTAACATACACATATATCACACGCATGCACACACAGACATACGCAACGCACAACACAACACACACACTCACTCACTCAAACACACACATATATATGCAAATATATATATATATATATATATATATATATATATATATATATATATATATATATATATATATATATATATATAGGTTGAAGAGGTAAAGGCATGTCTTTCACAAGTATCGTTTATTAACCGACGTTTCACATCACATGATGCATCCTCAAGGCTGGAAATTATATATTAAGAATACTAAAATCATCACTCTCTCATAAAAAGTCTAAAAAAGCACAACAGATATTTGACATTTACAAATACAAATTAAAACGAGAACTTGAAAAAGGAACACCTACCAAGGTAAGAGTTAAAAAGTGACTAAAAAGGCAGAGAAATTAACATAAGAAGTTGACTAAATAGAACATGGAGAGTAAACAAACAGGCAGTTATGCTAAAAAACAGTTGCGTGGAACAGGCAGTTATGCTAAAAACAGTTGTGTGGACGACGATTGGGTGTTTAATGTTGGTACATTGGTCTTAATAAGAAGGGACTCCAGCACCATCAACTCGTCGTCTCTACTTGCTGATCCAATAATCTTAAAATCATTGATGTCCAAGCGGGCACCACAAGTCTGAGTGTGATTCCGAATATTAGATAATTCGGGATTGGACAATCTGCATCCTGCCCTAAAGCTGACACCTTGATGGGAGCAGAAACGGACCTTGAGAAGCCTCCTCGTACATCCAACGTAGGTTCCCAGACTACATCTGGGACAGGTATATTTATAAACAATGTTGGATGTCAAGGAAGGGCTCAGTCTGTCCTTCACTCTGAAAAAAGAACGTATACTTAGAGGATTTCGTGGGATCAACTTCAAATTAACTGCTGGCAGTTCATTATGAATTAAATTCATGAATTTCTTTTTAAAGCTTTTATCGTGAAGGAAAGGGAACTTAGCATAAATACATAATTTTGGAGCGGTATATATGGGAACAGGCGGTTTCATTTTAGTGGTTAGGAGCTTATTAAGGACTCTATGGAAATAGTGGGATGGAAAACAATTATTGCGGAAGAAATTTGCCAAAAACTCAAGGTTTAGGCATATCCATTCCTGTTTTTAACAATAATATAAATTCTGTTTTTAATTTGTACAAGCGGGTTTCATCGAAAAGGGAAGAGTTTCTTCTTTCTTTAGGATTGGACTTCTGCCTCCCAAGTTATAAACCCAACTTCCAACAGTTTTTCTTACCATTAGAAATTTTGTTCCAGAAAATATCGAAATTGCCTCTTTGTCATAACGCCGAGTACTTGAGGTCTCAACTATCAGCCTTAGCTCATCAAGCGTATAACAACCTTAAAACCAGATGGGCTCCATTCTTCAGAAAGGAGGATTTACGTATTTTGAAGGAATTGGCCAAAGACGAAAGTATAATTATAATGCGACCTTTTTATGGTCAGTTTCGACGTAGAGTCCCTGTTCACTAATGTTCCTGTTGAGGAGACGATCGAGATCATACTAAACAAACTTTTTCCATTACCTGATTCCCTTTTTAACGATTTTAATAGACACTTATTTAAGCAAATTTTAGAATTGGCCGTGCGGGACACAGTCTTTATTTTTAATGATTCTTGTTTCAGACAGGTGGAGGGGATGGCAATGGGAAGCCCTTTAGGCCCTACCTTCGCCAATATTTTCATGAACTCCCTGGAGGAGACAGTATTTGACAATTGCCCCCTTTGTTTTCACCCATTATTTTATAAGAGGTATGTAGACGACACCTTTGCCTTGTTTAAACACGATTTTCACGCCGACTCCTTTTTAGAATTCATTAACGCTCAACACCCCAATATAAAGTTTACAGTAGAGAAAGAAACTCACAACTCTCTATCATTTCTTGATGTACGTGTCACTAGGGAAGATGTTGGGTTTCAAACCAGCATTCATAGGAAAAATACTTTTACAGGGTTGGGCACCAATTTTTATAGCTCATGCAATTTAAATTTCAAGTTGAATTCTCTCTCTACCCTCCTCCACAGGGCATACTCTCTGACTTCCACCTGGTCAGCTTTTCATAAAGAAGTTGAGTTTTTGGCAAATTTCTTCCGCAATAATTGTTTTCCATCCCACTATTTCCATAGAGTCCTTAATAAGCTCCTAACCACTAAAATGAAACCGCCTGTTCCCATATATACCGCTCCAAAATTATGTATTTATGCTAAGTTCCCTTTCCTTCACGATAAAAGCTTTAAAAAGAAATTCATGAATTTAATTCATAATGAACTGCCAGCAGTTAATTTGAAGTTGATCCCACGAAATCCTCTAAGTATACGTTCTTTTTTCAGAGTGAAGGACAGACTGAGCCCTTCCTTGACATCCAACATTGTTTATAAATATACCTGTCCCAGATGTAGTCTGGGAACCTACGTTGGATGTACGAGGAGGCTTCTCAAGGTCCGTTTCTGCTCCCATCAAGGTGTCAGCTTTAGGGCAGGATGCAGATTGTCCAATCCCGAATTATCTAATATTCGGAATCACACTCAGACTTGTGGTGCCCGCTTGGACATCAATGATTTTAAGATTATTGGATCAGCAAGTAGAGACGACGAGTTGATGGTGCTGGAGTCCCTTCTTATTAAGACCAATGTACCAACATTAAACACCCAATCGTCGTCCACACAACTGTTTTTAGCATAACTGCCTGTTCCACGCAACTGTTTTTAGCATAACTGCCTGTTTGTTTACTCTCCACGTTCTGTTTAGTCAACTTCTTATGTTAATTTTCTCTGCCTTTTTAGTCACTTTTTAACTCTTACCTTGGTAGGTGTTCCTTTCAAGTTCTCGTTTTAATTTGTATTTGTAAATGTCAAATATCTGTTGTGCTTTTTTAGATTTTTTATGAGAGAGTGATGATTTTAGTATTCTTAATATATAATTTCCAGCCTTGAGGATGCATCATGTGATGTGAAACGTCGGTTAATAAACGATACTTGTGAAAGACATGCCTTTACCTCTTCAACCTGGATGTTGGTCGGGTCTGCTACCCCTATGATTCTTCTATATATATATATATATACATATATATATATATATATATATATATATATATATATGTATATATATATATATATATATATATATATAGTATATATATATATATATATATATATATAATAGCTTATCCCATACACAATTTATCTGTGCAAAAGTACAATTACTCGAAGGACCTCATTAATACTAGATGGTATCTAGCGCAATTATTTATTAAAAAACATTACAAGTTTTATATAAATACAGCTGGCCTGCCTCTTCGGTCATTTCATGGATACTTGATAATGAGGACTGGTTGGTTGTCCTTGAAAACTTGTAACACTTTTTGAGTACACAACTGCGCTAGATACCATCCAGTATTAATGAGGCCCCTCATCATATATATATATATATATATATATATATATATATATATATTATATATATATATAACAACCTAGGCTCAAAAGGAATAATGTGACGTATGCATACACCCTGACCAAGATCAAACCGATAAACTGATGCCATGAAGATGATCTAAGTTGATATCTCTCATTATAACTGAGTTGATAAAGTGACGGTCATCCGTGTATCAACACAAAAAGGCATCGGTTCGATTCGTGTTCTGGGCAGATTCATGTATCAATTATACTTTTCCTTTTGGGTGTAAGTAATTCCCAAGGTAGGGTGAATTATACGTTAACGCACTATTTGTGGCTTGATCTCTGAAAGTCTGAAGAGTTCATGACTAAGATGAGCTACAGACTTTGCAAACACGCCCATTTAAATTTTTTAATGAAAGCCAGAATGATAAGTTTGGAGTAGAAACGGTGCTGAGACAAAAGTGTGCGATGGCTCTACTGCTGTTTGGTGATCGATGAAGTGAGTGAAGGCGTGAGAGAGAAGAGATAAGAGGCAGGTGCAAAGTTACCGGATGAGTCAATGGGTCGTGAAGGGCGCGTGGAGAAGCTGACGTCTGCAGAGGATGAAGAACGAATGGGGACTCCTCCGAAGGTCATCTGCGGGAAGGACCCGAACGTGTCAGCGAGAGGACACAGCTCAGAATGAATTTGAGCGAGGTTAAGATTAGTTATTAAAAATGTAGAGTGAAAGAATGACTGATAAGATGGGGTGGGTCCCAGAATAGGAGAAGTGAGGAAGGGAGCAGAGTACAATGAAAAGATTGCTAAGAGATTTGAGCCAGTCTCCTTTATGGAAGTAAAGTAATGATGATGATCGTAAATGAAAGAAAAAAGGTTTAAGATCTTGAGAGACATTGCTTGTTCAGTATATGCGCTTAAACCCTTTAATGTACAACAAACGTGTCTTCTTATCTAAATCACTCAAGAGTGGAAACAAAAAATATACTGGATGCACCTTCGTTGTACATGAAATGGTTGTCGTGGCAAACATCTTACTATAGAAAATGATCGTCGGGGAAACTCTTAACTGTCCCTGTGTGGAGCGAGGGTAAATCGTGCAGAACAGCAGTTGAGCATTATGCAGAATAGTAAGCGGGTTATCAAAAGCAAACTTGCAAACGTGAAAAGGTGGAGGTAACTGTATGTCTTTTGGGCTTTTCTTGCGTTGACAAACGTCTACTGAATTACTACCCAAAAGGTCTCACACCTTTGCAGTTTGTTCAGTAAAGCCTCTGGCGCTTAATTGGCAGTGTGACATCGTCAGACTTTACAGGAAGTATAGGAACGCTATTCCTATACGGATAATTATCATAAAACCTCTGATGGGTGGGTAACATTCATGAAATTCTAGGCATTTACGACATCAACGACTAAAAAAACACTGAAAATAGGCTATATCTGGTACAGTTGTTTGTGTTATTGTTTATAGGCTATACAGGTTATAACCTGTATCGCCAAAGAGTGAGGATGTGACATATCAGCTCATCAACAAAATCTCATTCATAGACTCATCAACATTTGGTTCCTATTAAGGTTTCCGGTTGACACGGCATTTTCTTGCTTGAGGTCTTTTCTGTAGTGCATAAACACACACGAGACCGATCTTTCTGTATTTATGGTTTCCGTTGAAAAGGTACATATCTCCCTTATAAAAATGCTGACATCTGTTTTCACAAGGGCACTTGATCTTAGATCTATAAGACTGACTTAGCCTCAGTGTTAATAAAGTTGCGGTTGAGTCTAAGTTATAACATGATACATTATCACCCGAGGGTTGCATAGTTTTCAGGAATGAATTAAGAAGTTGTGCAATATGATATCATATACGTACACTATGTTTGATTGTGAACACTATGCAGCTGTTATTTGTTAAGGGCGTTTAGACTGAAATGGTAGATCCTCAAATTATGTTCAGGAAGAGAAATCCATCGTTCCTTCAATTTCGCAAAAATTATTTTTTCGTGATCAGTGTCCTGGAAGGTCTGAGACAGCTACAATGTTTTGTGTGCTGTGAGCTTTGTAATATTTGAAACAGTGCATCGAACAGCGATGCATCGTTTTGGTTTTATTTCGTTTTCTATTTGTTTGTGTACTCATGAAGCTGAGTTGTGTCTCCGATTCATTTTCGCTATCTATCTCGGCTATGTAATTGTTGCATCCAACCATTATCCGAGTTACTAAAGTACCTTGTTGTCTTTGGCGAAATTGAAATCATGTTCTTTTCGTTCTTTTTATTTCTTTTACGGTTCTAATTCCTTGAATTCATCTAGCTTTTATACTTGACCTCGTTATCCAGATCTACTTCTCTGGTCTTCGTAACTTGCCTTTTTAAGAATTTTGTTCACGAAAACGTAGGGGTTTCAGTTACACTGAACAGAAGGCGAGAGGGTATTTCAGTAACATTACATTTCCTTTGACTTTCTGGTGAAGTATGTATGGAATTTATACGGCTTCTGGTTTCTTCATATACGCATATATGTACACACAAATACTGTCTTGATCTGTCTTTCTCTATTTGTTGGAGATTGTATAAAATAAACATTAGGTTTAGAGCACGTAAGGTAATATGCGTTCATAATCGAGTTCCAAACTGCCCTATAAGATATTATGTATGCATATTTTAGTCTAAACCTTCGTTATTCTCTGTTTATATTCCTACAGCCATTATTTTGTACGTAATTTTTAAGATATTTATTCTAACTAGGCTCATCTCCATACATGGATTATAAGAGCTTTTAGAGCACCACGTCTCGTAAGTGCAGCCGGCTGAAGAAATAGAGGAAGAGGCTTCGAGTGGAGACAGGGATGTTCCTTAGACTACAGCTGATTAGATTAGTGGTGCAAGGGGCAAATGACGCCGTTGTTCGTATGCAGCGATTGTTTTCATTCTCATCATTAACAATTTACAAAAGATACAGCAGTAATTTTCTAAGCAGTGGAACTGAATTTCTTTATCGTATATCTCTGATTTTGGTCAACAGTAACAGATTGTTAGATGGAACAACGGATTCAATAGAAGTGCATATCAAGAAGAACGGAAGGCAACGAAAAAAGACATTAACGAAATGCAAAACCCTCATCAGCAGAGCACGACAGAGAGAAACAAGGAAGAAAGAGGGGTTGCAATGCTTCAGACTTATTCTATCAAACGTCGCTCCAGACGTAAACGTATTAAGAAGTCTGCCGTGCCGTTCGTGGAGGGGAGAGGTCCGTAGAAGAAGCCTCACAGGTGAGACGGAGTAACCATCACGAGAACTATGTTAGTAAGCATTATGAAATCCCAAGACGATGTGACCACATAGTTGGATCTCCCCTAGACTCGAATACCTTCTCGAGGGCAGCGTATAGTTCTTCAATGGAATTTTATGTAAGACTTGAGAGGGTTGTAATCGTAGAACATTGCTTGGATTTCGATTTTGTCTCATAGGCAATTTTTGTGTATTTAGAACAACAACTTTCGCCTTTATTCTAGCCATTACGCCACTGCAATCGTTTTGTAATGATTTGTTATCGTTACCCATAGTAATTTCGTCACCTTTCATCAACAAAATGCGTAAAATACTCAACAGATAAGTAAACACTTCACAAAACGAACTTTGCTTTACAAAAGTAGGGCCTAGAAAGTGTGAGAAAGTATTTCAGCGAGGTAAAAAGTTGTCCCACAGAGAATTAAACATAATGAAAAGAGTTAAAGAACAAATTATTCCTCGAATAGAAGATACAAAAGGAGACAATGTCTGTCTGATTAAATGGAATCCTGGGTTGAAGGAGTATTTTGAACTTGATGAATGTAGGAGTTACAAGAGAGGCAGAGCTGATGACGCAAGAGTGAAAGGGACTTGTGTAAGTTTGTAAGTTTGAGAACGATTGTGAAAACGATTGTTGTGGCTGTCAGTAGGGCAACTGGTAGGTTCAAGAATGAAGAAGAGACGCAAGACTACCTATGATTTCTAGTGAATCGCTAAGATACCATGGTGATTGTGTCGTCGAGTGGTTGACCATAATATATAAGGTGACTGAAAGAGGAAAGGCGCCAAATGTATGGATGAAAGGGATAAGTGTTCCATTGTAGAATGGTAAAGCTGATAAGGGTCATTAAGAATTGTAATGGCATAATGTTACTTAGCGTTTCAGGGAGGGTGAATGTTAGTGTTATGATTGAGAAAGTGTGGCGGATGGCGGAATGATTGTAAGGGAACTACTGTGTGCTTAGAGACGAAAGGTGTCCTTTTTGAAGCAGTATATGGTATATGATTAAAACCTTTGACAGATATGGTGGAATGTATTGTGGAATGCGTTGAGAATGTATTGCATAGACGATTTGGATTGAGAACCATTAAGTTTTTTTTATGAAAATAAGCACAGAGTGTGTTAGATTGTTCAGACAGAAGAAAGATTTTTTAGACATAAAAGTGAGTCTCAGACAAGATGTTCTATGCCTCTATAGCTGTTTTGTATATTAATGAAGCGATGCGAGGAGACAGAAAAACTATATTCAGCTTAGGTGCAAAGTTGTGGGATAAGACAATGAGACCTGCATTTAGTGTAGGATGGTCGATGTGTGCAGATGAAGTAGCTCACCAAGGAAAGCGAAATGTTTGACTGAATAAATTTGAACGCAAATACGAGCAAGAAAAAGGTTACAAATACTAAGAAAATGGAGCAGTGGATGTTAAGAAGGATGGGGAAAGAAGTGAAGCGTTGGATATGTAAAGGCATTAGGAGTGAGATGTGACAGATAGTGGTAGGATGAGAGAAGGAGACAGTCACATAGGCGGAGTGATGAAAGTAACAAGGTTTATGAAAAAGATTTAGAAGAACCTTGGAACGCTCAAAAAAGACAAGGTGGGAATGTATGAGAGCATTGTTGAGCCAAGCAGTAAGGCCTGGAAGTTGATTACGAATGAGAAAAGGGTTAGTGTGGAAAATGAAATGTGTGCATGGCACATGCGCCGAAAGAACTGAGAGAGTGAGAAGTGTGGAGAAAATAGATTGGTACCTTGAATTGGTTTAGTCGCGTGGAAAGAATGGAAGATGATAGGTTAAAGTAAAAAGTGAATAGTTAGGAAGCATTAGGAGTGAGGCGCAGGACAGAAGGCGGGAAAGGCGTGTTTGAAGGGACGGCCTCAGTTATGGAAGCGTAGGAGTATCTGCAAGATACAAGGGTCTGGTGCTGTTTGTATAGGGTGTTGGAAGTGGCTAATATTGTGGAGGTTTTCTGCTAAGGGATTCGTTCTCTGATTCAGTAGTTAAAGTGTGGACAAGTCAGTGACTGCTGTGATGTTCATTCTTTGGAGCCACCCATTGTTTAAGGAAATGGCTGAACGTTGAATATATATACATGCACACGCGCACACAACACACACACACACACACACACACACACACATATATATTATATATATATATATATATATATATATATATATATATATATATATATATATGTGTGTGTGTGTGTGTGTGTGTGTTGTGTGTGTGTTATATATATATATATATATATATATATATAAGTATATACATCATATATATATATATATATATATATATATATACATATATATATATATATATATATATATATATATATATATATTTGAGGCGATAGTTTCTAAGGTTATCTTTTTTATTATTTAGTAGTCCGTATTTCTGCTTGATAGATGCTAACCAGAGTGAAGAGTCCACTGACCTTTCACGAGATGCGCAGTCGTAAGAAAGCAAATGCTGAACTTGGGGTTGTTACGACAGCACGTAAGGAAGTAGTCGGGATGTGGGTGGCTTGGAGGGCCTGGGTGGGGGTTTAGGGGGTGGGGAGGGGGAGAGGGAGGGGTGTGGGGAGGCCATTTGTTGAGGCCTGGACCGAAGGGCAAAGACAGATCGTGGCGGGTCACAAGATTGAGCAGGTGTAGCGTTACCTCAGTAAGTCCGCGTGATGCAAGAGTAACGTGACACCGGGGAAGATGATCCTAATTCTACCCTGGCTGAGAGACACGAAGGTTCAGATACCTGTCGCGCCTCTAACCGGCACAGGTTTAAAGGTGTGTCTGCTCTCTCACACTTTAGCGGGTGTCGACCATTTCATGCTTCGGTGCCTTTGCGTGCATTTGCGTGCGTCTGCAATGAAGGGTGAAAAGTGGACAGTCGTGGTGTTTGAATACTTTAGCTGTCCCATCTTTTTCGAACCTATAATCTTTTTTTTGGTTAACATTTTGAGAATATGTTTCTCGGTCCCTATTTTCCAAAGTAGGTTTTGTTCTAAATCGATTATTTTTAAGTAAAACATGTTGACAGAAAACACTCAACCAAGAAGAACTTTCTCGGTCAAGAATTTTAATAGAAATAGAGTAATAAAGCACAGAAATGAAGGTTCGTTTCCTCTGATTTGGACTTAAAGGCGCTGCTAATGCTTCACGTGAAACTCATAAAAAAGTCTCTCCCGGGAAATGATAGGTTGTTTTGCCGTAATGAGGTAAAAAAAATCAGAAATATTTTCCTTCGATAGAATTAATGGTATAATAAATCAAGACTGAAAATGTCACGATAACACAAGAGAACAAGCCTGAAAGATGGCAATGGCTTTTTGGTTCAAAATCAATTGATTCTTTCCTTGGAATTCAGCGGGGGACTGGAAATGATCCATGACCCGATTTCCGGAATTTCGGCGACCTAATGTAGTCCCTCCTGGGCGAGAGATGAAATGCACTCTACGGTAAGAGCTCTCCAGTTTCAATTATATCCATCGCAACACCTCGCACTCGTGAAAAATGGTCTTAAGATGAGGTCATTCCTACGGTATTCGGTGGAAAATTGATTAAATATTGTCCAAATGCATTGTATTAATGAATAAAGATTACAGCTCAACAATCAAAATAAATCGCCGATGTATCAATATATCTTTTACTTTTACAATGCTGGACACTGACTATGTTGTCAAGGATGAAGTGTTCGCCGCAAAGGACTTTCAGAAAACCTGACATTTTTAAAGGAAGCATTAAAATGAATCACTCTTAATCATGTGTATAAAAGAAGTCATAATATATTCGCGAAAGTCGCCCAAATGATTTCACTGTGTGCAAAAAAAAAAAAAAAAAAAAAAAAACAATATGCGCACCCTAACAAAACACAATCGCGGGTTTATTTGTGTGTGTTGAACCATGATACCCAGACTTCACTTCATCGATGAAATTGTGCACTTCAGGCTGACGAAATTGGACGAAGCAGTAAAGTGTCGAGATGCCGCCATAAAAGGTTGAGCTTTTGCCATGTTGTTGTGGCCTTGGAGCTCTGCCACGGAGAGAGACATAGATTTAACTTTACTGGTTTTTCCTGCTTTTTATTGCTTAGTGGACTGAAATGCTTGAATGAAGTCCGTATCAGTTTTCTAGTAATGTGTCAAAGAAGGCTCGATGATGATATTGGCCCGTGGCATCAAAAATGATGTTATTAAAACGCTTGGTAAAAGTTAAAATGTAACGTGTATTAGCCACACTATGTAAGATGTCATCCTGGTACTCTGGACAGTCTGAAAGTATCTTGAGTAGACAGACAGATCACGTAAAACCTCTGAGAGAATCGTAACCAACTCGTATTCAATCATAAATAAAAGTCAGTAACGTTTCAAGTATATGTTACTGAACAATTGTTCCTCCAAACTCAACGTGTGTCTGTAATTAACGTATATTAACTGAATATTTTCGAACAGCACAGAAAATGAAAAAATTAATCTGCATTTCTGAAACAACTGACGAGGTCCTCATTTTCACTCGGTCTTAGCTGGTCCGCTGGTATAGTGGTTGTTGTCGTCATTTGCCCCTCAGATGTTCCGGGTTCGCGTTTCCCCCAGGACGATGAAAAATCATTGGTTCTGCTCCGTGATCAGGTACTACTGCAGTGTGGGGCCTTCGGTGGGAGGTTGAAACCACCATGCTTTGGTAGCTTTAATTTCGAGTCAATGGCTCTTGTGTTCCATGTAAATAGGTCTCGTCTACTGAATAATAATAATAATAATAATAATAATAATAATAATAATAATAATAATAATAATAATAATAATAATAATAATAACCGTTAAATAGCAAAGACTATTGTGTTGAAAGAATGATGAAATAAACAAACGCTTTCTACACTAAGGGTGCCTAACATGAATTGATTAGCTACCATGATAATCCTTATACAACAAACAAATAAAGGCACCGAAAGGGACAGTGGTCTGCAACTCTTTCGTTGATGAATGTGAACAAAGGCACCATAATGCCCTTCGCCGAATAGATGCGTCCAGCAGACCTTTATGGAGTGTAGAGGCTTTTCTATAATAATAATAATAATAATAATAATAATAATAATAATAATAATAATAATAATAATGGCATCCGAGTGAATCTTGGTTTTCTGCCCCGGGTGGGGGCGGGGTAGGTTGGTGATCGTGAGGGTAGGGGAGACATGACACATACACCCTCCTGCCCGCACAGCATAGAAAGCGCCATGAAGCTCGTAATAATAATAATAATAATAATAATAATAATAATAATAATAATAATAACCAGAACCTTCTTACATTGAGAGCCTGTTCTGTCAGAAAAAAAAAGTATTTAAGATGAAAAAGGAAATTATGTAAGAGAGGAGAAGGGCAGCCAGGTGCCATGAGTGAATAACCGCCTTCCTCTTCTGTATAACGCCACAGGTGTGTCAAGATAAGTTTTCAGTCCTATTGGAATTAAACACAAAAGAGTCTGCTACTCCTGACATAAAAAGGAAAGAATAAAATGACTTTATAACAAGGTAATAATAATGCCATTGGAAGGTCCGCGAAAGCACTACTTACGACCACAAATTTCGAAGAGAAAAGAACACCATGTCTGTTAAGAGTCACCTTAAACCGGCTATTAGGAGTTCATGCTACGAATTTCTGAGAGTATGATGACAGGCGACCTAATGAGATGACATTTAGAAAGAGCGAATTATTAGGAGAGGGCAACCTGCGTGTCAGCCATGACGACGACTTGAAAGGAAAAAAGCTGCCTCAATTTCTTTCCCGCGGGAGGTTCCTTCTTCTTCGTCTCCCATTGACCACCGAGTCCGCTGACGTGTCTGGCCGCTGTTCATCTGGCCCTGGGGCCGATCATTATCCTTCGCCTGTTACGGGTAAGTGAAGGTCCTTCTTGGCAGTGCGTGTTTACGTTCGTGGACAAGACCAATAAGTATAAGCTTGGGGGAACATTCGTGCCTTTAATGTGATCATTATTCGTCCGGCTCTACTTCTCGGCTGCTTTTTATACGGACCAATCAGCTCTCGTTGCTTCGGACGGGGAGCCAATAAGCGAGGAGGAGACGCATTCATGACGTCATAGCTTAAGAGCTCGCCTAATTCGAGCCTAAACTGACCACGAAGGAAAGCTTTCGCCTCCAACCGATTGAGTGTTTTTATTCCTTTGCTTTCGAGGTAAGTTTTTGATTTGATGCTTATCAAAATAAATCGGCAGTTTTCTCTTTCTGAACATAATCTGTCCTTTTGAACTAACATTCAATTCTAGATGAATGCGCCAAAACTTGCCGAAACAGTCTGTAATTTTCATGAAAAGTCCATACTCCCATCCAAATCAAAATCCGGATCCTGAACTGTAATTGCATCCGTATCCGGACTCTCACCATAACCCAACAGATCAGTCAGTCAGTCAGTCAGTCACTCGTGGTGCCCCTGGCAAGAAAATTCTAAGGAAATGGGCGGGTCCAAATCTCACCCGAAATTGCATACTCCCTTACATCCGGCATAATTGCAAATTTCATTTCACGTGGAGTTTCTGAAACTTAGCAAAGGTTATTACTGCATATAAATAGCAGCAGCAGAGAGAGAGAGAGAGAGAGAGAGCTCATTATTTTATATAAATAACAGCAGAGAGAGCTAGAGTGAGAGAGAGTGAGAGAGATTATTACTATTATATATATATATATATATATATATATATATATATATATATATATATATGTATATATATATAATATATATATATATATATGTGTGTGTGTGTGTGTGTGTGTGTATATATATATATATATATATATATATATATATATATATATATATATATATATATAACAGGAGAGAGAGAGAGAGCAGACGAGAGAGAGAAAGAGATGAGAGAGAGGTGGGGGGGGCGCCGGGTTAATGATAAATGAAATTTTTGTTGACGTACAGATCCTTGAATTTGTTGGCTGTCATGGATGGAATACATCAAGAAACCTTATTTCTCTTGTGCCGGATTTGTCTCGGTCATCATTCAGGTTTATGCATCTGTTCACCTTATTTTTCTGAAGAGAGTCTCTTATTTTCGAGGATTTGGACAAGAGCACCCATATGTCTTTGAAGTTATAAACACGAGAAAAGGTTTAAAAGTGGTGAGAGGCATTTTCGAACCCTATATCATAACACTTTCTTTAAAACTTGTGATTCACAAAAGCTGTCCAATATTTGAGGGGGGGGGGAGGGGGTTGAGTAACAGTTTGCTGCGCTTAAGTGAACCTCCAAAATAAACGTTCGGCCGTCGTCTTGAAAATGAAGGAACATCATGCAATTGGAATTCTGGGCTGCTGAAAGAAACACATACATAATTGGTAAATTGGAATTTGTAAATAAAATCCGAGATGTTTTTTTCATTAAAAATGCGTTGTTTTTATAAGTGAGTGTTATCAGCAATTAATTATATTAGAAAACAAGTGAAAAATGCCGATTTCCTGTACAGCAGATGATCATGGCCACCGAAAAAGATCTATCCCTCAGTGGTCTCGGTATAATGCTGAATAAGCTGCGGTCCATGAACCCTTAAGTGGCCTGTCCTACATCGCTGCCAGACGCACGATTACGGCTAACTTTAACCTTAAATAAATATAAAACTACTAAGGACAGAGGGCTGCAATTTGGTTTGTTTGAGGATTGGAGGGTGGATGATCAACACATCAATTTACAGCCCTCTAGCCTCAATAGTTTTTCAGATCTGAGGGCGGACAGACAAAGCAATCCCAGTAGTTTACTTTTACAGAAAATTAAAAACTCTTGGAAAATAGCATCAAATTTCCAGTGTATCATTTGTGATGTTGCTTCCTGATCCTTTTATTGCACACTGTCCTAAGTGACATGAGTTGTTATTTTTTTGCGTCTTGACTTACAGCGACGGACTTGTATATATATTTTCTAAAACGACTTAAAAACGTGAATCTCAGCTCACTACGGGGGAAGAAAGACCGTAATTTGACCGCGGTGATTGATCAATGAATGTCAATGTCAGAAGGCTTATCAGCGTCACGCTTTGTGAACCTAGCTTCTTCGGAGACGGACAACCTAAGCCATTCCTAAAGGCAATGATTGTTAATTGAATTATTTAACAACACAAACACACACATATATACACACACACACACACACACACACACACACACACACACATATATATATATATATATATATATATATATATATATATATATATATATATATATATATGATATACAGTATATAAGTTGCAACAAGTGGTCCTGCTCATGATCAAAGAAAGAATATTGCAGCCTGTCGTGTAGGGAATATTTATAGCTCTATTGCAAAACATTCTTGGGGACTGGAACATTCTATGGACTTCAAAAATGGGAACGTCATCTATAAGTTAAGATAGAACCATCAGAATAGTTGAAGGAGCGTTTACTACTCTCGATAAAAATTTTGATAGCAGAATGGTGATCAAGGAAAAATATTTTGAGCAAAGAAATTTGCTCATGTCGGATTCAAGAACTTCAGAAACGTCGTCAGTGACCTACGTGAAGACAGCCCTGATGATCCTCACAGCCCGTTGTTTAAGTCTGCAGAGATCATCAGAGAGAGAAGAGAAGAGAGAGAGGATAGAGAGAGAGAGAGAGAGAGAGAGAGAGAGAGAGAGAGAGATAATATTATTACTAGGGAACCTGGTACTTTTAAGTGAAATCAGTCTAAGAAATTTAAATGTTATCCATTACGCGACTCCCGAAAGTAATTATTCAGAGCCTTCCTTGCAGAATGAGAAGAAGAAACTTAAGCGAGGTGAATGTGGTTTACAAATGAAGCAAGATTTCGCAGAAATGTTTAAAGAAGAAAAATGAATAATACGTCTATTCGCCAACCTATGGACCAGCGTTGTGTGTGTGTGTGTGTAGTATGTTACATAACAAAATTACTTTTTTGAGACCACAACCAACGCTGGTCCATACGTATTTAAAGGTTGGTGAATAGACGTATTATTCATTTTTCTTCTTTAACATTTTTGCGAAATCTTGCTTCATTTGTAAACCACATTCACTTCGCATAAGTTTCTTCTTCTCATTCTGCAAGGAAGGCTCTGAATAATTACTTTCGGGAGTCGTGCAATGGATAACATTTAAATTTCTTAGACTGATTTCACTTAAAAGTACCAGGTTCCCCAGTAATAATAATCTCTCCTCTCTCTCTCTCTCTCTCTCTCTCGTCTCCTCTCTCTCTCTCTCTCTCTCTCTCTCTCTGATGATCTCTGCAGACTCGAACAACGGGCTGTGAGGATCATCAGGGCTGTCTTCAAGTAGAGTAATATATATATAATATATAATATATTATATATTATATATATATATATACATATATATATATATATATATAGATATATATATGATATATATATAATATAATATATATATATATATATAAGATATATATAGATATATATATATATATTAATATACATATATATATATATATAATATATATATATATATATATATATATATATATATATATATTAAATATACGTGTATATATATATATATATATATATATATATATATATATATATATATATTGTGTGTGTGTGTGTGTGTGTGTGTGTGTGTGTGTCTATGCGTAGAATCAACTGGCCAATTTTTTTTACCTGATTTATATGAATTTGTCTGAGCGACAAACACCTCTTCACACTTTTTGGATGCGTTTGTCACAGCAAAGCCGAAGACCCAAATGAAGAAACAAAAGAAGAAAGCCTGATGCCGGCGGAGGATTCGATACCTGCACCCGATATGTCAGAATGAGGTTAACCTTAACCACCTGACCACGAAGAAGGATATAAATATATTCCCGCTGAGACTTACCTAATTCTGTAGAACGTCAATACATTTTAATAGAGTTGACTTTGATCCATCTTATCAAAGTATAGAGTAAAAGGATTTATTGAGTTTTAGACAGAGGAATGACAGAAATCACTGGTCATTTTCTACCAGATATATACGTACTGACAACGGCCGTAATTCCCTTTTAACTTCCCGATATCTTCACACTTCATTAGTTTCTTCATTCGGGTAATAGGCTTTGTAGTCACTAGCGTATCAAACAAGCGCGAAGAACACGAAAAGTTAGGAGGGCATAATGGTCATTAACAATAACAGCCCCCTAATACCCCTAATATATATTATTAGATAGAACCGGTGATAAGCAACTACCCATTTGCATAAACATTTCTGACGATAGTGGCTCTCATTGAATGTGAGACATGTGCCAACTTTACAAAGTCTAATCATCTTATAATTATTCCATGGTTTTATAAAGTAAGACTATTTACTCAATTCAACATTTAGAAATTGTAATACATCGATGATTCTACTGGGACACATGAAAATCAATTTGTGACATCATAGTTCACCATGATTTCATTGCTAGTTATTTTCCTGTTCATAATTTTCTCTACAAAATCTAAAGAGTTAACAATGTGTGATTTGGATTTGCTTCCAACTAAAGGGTTCAACATTTTCGCTAAAAGTTTGAAAGTTTTTATAAACAACAACTTACTGTACTTATGATAGGTAAGAACCAAGAGATGATTAAGGAATTCCGTACTAAAATGCAAAACTACCGTATCTGTATGGTGTAGTTAAAACACAAACCTGGCTACCCTGTGAGACCTATTATAAGTATAGCAAGTTGTTCATATAAACTTTCACAATTTTTAACGAAAATGTTGCACCCTTTAGTTGGGAGCAAATCCAAATCACACATTGTTAACTCTTTAGATTTTGTAGAGAAAATTATGAGCAGGAAAATAACTAGCAATGAAATCATGGTGAGCTTTTATTATTAGATGAATTATTTTAAAAGATATTTTTGTGTTTGGAAACCTTTGAGCTGGTTGTTATTCATTTTAAATTGCAAGGTTGTTACAGTAAATGACTTTCTTGTATTTCAGTGACCAATGGTTATCTAACTGCTCATTTCTATTTCACTGTTTCTTATATTTTACTTTACGTGTACTATAAACTTTGTGCGTTAGTTAATAAATAGTTCTCTTTAAAGGCCAGTGAGAGGCCGAAACTGTTGAGCTAAAAGGAATTTCTGCTTTTCTTTCCCCTGTGGACTACAACCTCATGTATATATTTTCGTGAAAAAGGAAAATAAAACTTCATATATATGTATACTATATATATATATATATATATATATATATATATATATATATATATATATATATATATATAGTATATATGTATATATATATATATATATATATATATATATATATAGTATATATATATATATATATATATATATATATATATATATGTATATATGTATATATATATATATATATATATATATATATATATATATATATATATATATATATATATATATATATATATGAACGGACAAAGCAGGCGAGTCAGCCAAAGTGATAAAATGCAGGGGGGAGCAGGAGCAGGAACAAACATGGCAAAGTATTACAGTTTAGTATTCCAACCGACGCATTTCTTATTCAGCAGAATGCATCGTCAGGGTCTGTATAATATATAATGACCGATATAAATTAAATGAATTTGCAAATTATGTAGAAATAATTCACAAATTAGTTAAAATGAAAACCAAAACTTCACACATATAGGTAAAAATACACTAACAATTGACAGAACAACACGAGAAATTAAAAGCACATATGTTAAACAAAAATATTTGAGGAGCACTGTGGCTCGACCTACACACACACACACACACACACACACACACACACACACACATATATATATATATATATATATATATATATATATATATATATATATATATATGTGTGTGTGTGTGTGTGTGTGTGTGTGTGTGTGTGTGACTTACTCGGAGAGTAGGTCTACAAACTACTATGTTGTTGGTGGTGTTATTGGGGGGCTAGGAAAGGTCTAAGGAGGAGCCTAAAAAGGTCGAGTTAAAGCTACGGAAATGATAGGATAGGATATTTATGATTTATTTATTAGAATGAAAATGGAAAAAATAAATAATATGCATGTTAAACAGTAGATGAAAATTATCTATAATAAAATATACCTTCTTGATTTTAATTTTCGTTGATGAAACAACGCTCTGTTTGACCATAGATTTACTTTCTCGCCTGGAGTACTCTAGAGAGGTTGTTGTCTTAAAATAGTTTAGTGCCCTGAAGATGACTTTGGAATAAAAGTTGAAAGTCTCGGTACCTCCGTCTTTCATTTACACGTGAGGATCTCTTATGTACTTCGCCCACGGGACCATTATGGAATTGCCATTACACACACACACACACACCTAACACACACACACACACACACACACACACACATATATATATATATATATATATATATATATATATATATATATATATATATATACATATATATATACACACTTGTACCGACACAGTTAAAAGGAATATAATTGAATTTTATTTCATTATATATATATATATATATATATTATATGTACTTTATACATAATTATATATATACATACATGTATATATAAATATAAAAGCATAAACGTATATATACTATATATATATATATATACATGAGTGTGTGTTTCCTTTAAGAAAATACATTTCCAGCTACGGTGTGGAATAAAGTGTATTCTTGTATTATTCCATCAACGTTGGTGTCAATCATTGTCGTTCGTCCTTTAACTGATTTTCTTATAATTCAGCTCCATCAGGAACATAAAGAAAACACTTCTGCTTCACAATTTCCTCCTAGGAATGTATAGCGATTTTTTTTTAACGTCAACAGTTTTTCAAGAGAAATATGACGGTCATTATTGTAACACTTCCACTTGACAGACGCATGGAAGATAGGCACATGCAAAACTGAAATTTGAGCGAAAGAGAGAGAGAGAGAGAGAGAGAGAGAGAGAGAGAGAGAGAGAGACGCAAAGGAAAACTTTAAGACTAAGGAACATAAATTATTACGCTGCAGTAACAAGAGGAAATCCAGCTGGCAAATCTGACAGTAACCTCCAGAGAATCGATCGAGTAGCGAAGCAGAGACGTAGGAGTGACATACAATTACCGATCTATACGACAGCAGCTGTTGCTATGACCTTGAGACAGAAGCATAACTTCATGAGGACCTACTTATGCCAATAATATTGCCTCTTGTATCACAATTCGTCAGAGGAATGCTGAGTCATCTTTGTAAGATTTTGCTGGCCCTTGTTAGTAGCGAAAGAAATTTCGACACTAAAACTGGGAGTATCGAAGCCAAGATCCAGGTTATGGATGTAGCCTTGATCGATCTCTTGCCTTGATCGATCTCTTGCCTTCATCTCATTACAGTATGTAATGTGTATCTGGTATTGCAGTTGCTTTATTGATTGCATTAATTTTGAATTGCATATGCGGTTTAATAACTTAGGCCTGAAATGAAAATGTCGACGAAATGACTTGCTCTATACTCTTTTTGAAAGTAATGCTACTGCAAAGAGCGATGACTCTTCCATTCATTTTTTAGCTCATAGTTTTCAAATGTTGTTTCATTATTCATGGATATGATCTGTTTTGATTCGCTTACCTTTATTATTTTATTAGTGACGTTCATATCTGTTACGATAGAGAATATTTACTATAATTGTTTCCACTTGCGGTAACAATAAATAGTGTAATCAACACGAGTGGTAAGAAAGTTTTCCCATAAAATATCAATGGAATTCAGTTGAAATTCCATTCTTTTCAACGTGACTGCTTCTAACTCATGGCATAGCTTTCACAACACCTGCTGATCCGTTTAACATGAATCAGGTTTGTAACTTGTGCAGAGCAAACATGTGTTGCCTGACGCTAGCTAGTCATTATTTTAATGGCAGGACAGAGAAAATAACCTTGGATTCAAAATGTTACGTAAAGTATGCTATTAGCGATAAAACCGATTTCTAAACTTGTCATGACATATTTTTGGTGATGTATTTGAGGATTTGTAGCACTGTATCTTGTAACCCCGCCACGATTTTCGCTTACCCGGGGAGTGAGCTTGCAAAATACTTTGTTGTTCTTGTTCTTGTTGGGCGGATAGGAAAGGTCTATGGAAGAGCCTAAGAAAGGCTGGAAAATGTGTTTCGCGTTGAGTTAAAAATACAGGAATTATTTTATATGATATTTATGATTTATTTATTACAATGAAAATGTAAAAAATGAGAAATATAGTTCATTTTAATTTTCGTTGGTGAAACAAGGAACGTTTTTACTGTAGATTTTAGTACATTTTGATTTACGTTAAGTTAGGAATTTAATGTTTACAACTTATGCATAAGGGGAAAATCTTGCACTTGTTCTTCCCATTAGTTACAAACAGCCACGTCATTAGTTACGAATTTCGTGAGAAGCGAAAAAAGCTGTTAGATTTTGGATAAATACTGTTATCTATGCACTAATCAACGAAATTCAGGTTACTCTTCTGTCAAAACGAAACTTTTTGTCTAATCAGCCTGGTCAAGCAATGTTACTTCTCCTCATTGGCTACCCTCATGGATATCCGTCGGCAAGATTGAGTTTGGTCAGCAACCTCACCCCATTTTCTGAAAACGAGAGAGTAGTATCATCTAAAGCAACACACTCTAAGGGAATATATGTATGTATGTATATATATATATATATATATTATATATATATATATATATATATATATATATATATATATATGTGTGTTGTGTGTGTGTGTGTGTTAGACAAAAGAGGGCTATGATTAATAATATGTTTATTGTACCATTATAATGTGAGGTGCAGACTGATCATTTTTAACTTCCCATGGAGACAGAGTCCGAAGCGACGACCTAGAGAATGCTGATATCTCTTTATGGGTGGTGTGATGTTAAAGTTCCTTACTTAAGCATATCAGTGGCGTGAGGCTATTGTTCAAGGTGCCTTTGAAAACTGGTTGTGACCAGTTAATTGGGGTGTTGACGAAGAGTGTGAATTCGTGTGTACGTGTACAAACTATGTCCATTCATAATGGCATGTTTAGCCAAGAACTAAGGAGACAGCTACGGGAGAAAAGGCAGAATGCTGGGATGGCTCTGGGAAAGTTCTATTTGTTAAAGTGTTGACGTTCCAGGCTGCAATGGGTGTGTTATCATGATTTAGCCAAAGGGATGGTTGTTTTGATATCTTGTAAAGATGTTCTATTTAATTTAATCTTTTGACTTTGTCTTTACAAATGTGTGTACTCACGAGGGTGTTCTCCTGTCTTTTTAACAGGCGGTTCTAGTGAGGGGACCGAGTGTCCTAGTGAGGGGACCGAGTGTCCTGTGTGGAGGGAACTATAATATTTCGGAGAAGAGATAATTGGTGTGACTAATTACTGATTAAGACATTTAAATACCGGGGGGTTATCTGAGTTAGTTGTCTGTGAGACTTGAACTATTATCATTCCATTAATTATCTTGTAAGAACTTGAATTATTCAACAAATACTTTGCTTTGAATAAAACGTATATATTTTTTGTAACTCCGACTCTAATTTAATGACCTGATGAAATAGAGAGAGAGAGAGAGAGAGAGAGAGAGAGAGAGAGAGAGAGAGGGCTATTGCCAGTGATCGCTTTGAGAGAGAGAGAGAGAGAGAGAGAGAGAGAGAGAGGCTGAGAGAGAGAGAGAGAGAGAAGAGACTGAGGGTTACCAGTTCGCCTAACGCTACGGTTAAACGCATACCAAATGTTAAAATAGCAGCGGGGGGCGGCGCCCATCGCTGGTAATATATTATATATATATAAATATATATATATATATATATTATATATATATTATATATATATTGTATAATATCTCATTACTTGATAAGGGCGGAAAGACAGCCCACCGAAATAGAGTCCTTAGCTTTAAACCAGTGTTTTAATGTGCCTTTTATACTTGTGACGTATCGTGTGCGTGTGTGTGTGTGTGTGTGCGTGTGTGTACACATAACAACAAACTGCTGCTGCTCCTAAGACGTTACTGAACTGAAGACCCTCCGGAAGTAGATTATATTAACAAAGGGAACTTGAAGTTTGTACAGTAGTGGTGGTCTTCAATGATAAGAACTGCTGAACTTCTGAAGAAGTGGCACGTCTTTTCTAACCCTTCCTAACATGAGGAAAAGGCCGAGCTTGAAGCCTTGTTGGGCTGCATTCTTGACTCACAAAAGAAGGAAAATTTCTAACGAAGGGACTCGGGACTCTTCCTGTAGATAGCGATGCTGCATGAATACGAATCATGTAAGCAAGGACGCGCGCTGGCATAGCGCCAGCTTAATCACAAACATCAACAGTGCCGCTACATAAGTCGTGCTCTCTTACAGAAGCATTCAGCGCCAAAGAACTTTTTCCAACCTTGACATTTCCATTTGGTGGACTGACAAAGCCTGCATATACGTTCTCCTACAGAAGAAGAACTTCCTTGTCTCACCGATGTGATTCTACAGAACGGAAAAATATTCAGTTTGAGTCAGGAGAAACCCAGTGGGTGACATCAAGCCCCTTGCAAACAAACTCATGGAGTTGGACGATTCCCGCCGGGATGTCGCTCAGCCCCCAAGGTATTTGAGGGTTTTGTCCTTTGCCTTTCATACGGGAATATATGAAAAACATAACACTGGGTTCTCACTTCGCCCCATAATGAGCACATGACCTCCTAGTCGTCACTCATACTAGAACCGCACTTTGAACTGGAGGACGCAGAGTGAAATCTTAAAAAATTTACCCAGTTCTGGTGGAAAATTATTCGTGAATAAAAATCAGCCATTTTTTTTAATGAAGTTAAATCATAATCAATTGTCAATACAGTACATAAGAATCATTAAACGTTATCTTATCATGGGAGCTACTTTATTAGATCCTGTATAGAAAAATTCCATCCTGTGTTTTCATGAGCTCACAGAGCACCTTGAAAAAGGCCAGGGTAAAGATAAATGAAAGTTTACTTTTATATAGTTATCTACAATTGAATTATGTTTATCGTGTTTACTTTGTTTAAATTTCATATAAATGAGAAGAAGAAAAGGCAGCTCATGTTCTTCTCTTATTTCGACAGGAATTTTTGTTCAACTTCTTTTTAGAGGGAATTATGTTTCGTTATCTCGACTTATCACCGATTACCTTAACTTTACTATAATGCTTCATAAATATTGCCAAAGCATTTTGAATTCTTAGTTCTCATCATTTGCAGCTAATATACGCCCTGTTTGACGTTATCCAAATCAATAATATCATGTTTTAGTAACAGATAAAGATTTGGAATCACATTACATACCGTATTTAATATTTCATGAAGCTGTGGTATGAGGTAGGTGTCGAGTCAAACAGAGGCAAGAACGTCAACGGAGACTTTGCCAAACATAGGAATGAGAGGGTAGTCGGAAATCATCGCCTGCCTAAACCTTCCCTACGTCGATGATATGATATTACATGTCTTACGAAACAGCTCTAAGTAGCACCTCCGGGCTCAGAATGACCCTGGAACAGGCCTGGGACAAATGAAGAGGTCAGAAGTACGAAAGGAAAATTGGAGAGCGTTGGTGGTCAGAAACAGAATCATCGAAAGTTGTCTGAGGTTTTCATACTTCGTTTCGGAACATTATTTCGACGAACTTGAAATGTTAGTTGCAACAGAGATGTATCCTTCTTGACGCAACATAGACCGTGTAATGTTTAACAATGAAAGCGCTCTTCATAGAGACATTCTATTTGTACAAAGGTGTATAAACACAATTTGCCGTGAACAGTGTAAATAAAAAAAAAAAATTTTCCAAGCTTACCGAGCCACACATGCTGGCACAAACACGCATCACTACGCATAGATACGCTCTCATACACTGTATCATACACACACACACACACACACACACACACACACACACATATATATATATATATATATATATATATATATATATATATATATATATATATATATATATATATATATATATATATATATAGGAAAAAGAAACAGTGGAGTACTGCAAGTCCTTTCGACTTCTTGTCCTTTCACTGCCTATATTTATATATTCATCACGTTCCATATTCTCGGGAATATATATATATATATATATATATATATATATATATATATATATATATATATATATATATATATGGGTGTGTGTGTGTGTGTGTGTATTAGCAATAGAAGGGTTCCATGGAAATCAGAGACGAATAATAAATAATAAAACAAGGCTTGAATGAAAATGAAGAGCATTTTTATATGCGACTAGTTCGGAGATTTACTTTCCTCCGTCATCGGGCAGTCTATAATGGAATATTAGTTACACTTAAAATCAATGAAGTAATGTAAGTTACATTAAAACAAAGCAAAATAAAATAAAATTACACAATTACTATAAGTTACATTAAAATTAACAATGCAATATAAAATAAAATTACATAATTACACGATTTTCATTTATTTTAAGTGTAACTAATATTCCATTATAGAGCGCCCGATGACGACAGAAAGTAAATCTCCGAAACTAGTCGCAAATAAAGATGCTGTTCATTTTCATTCAAGCCCTGGTTTTAACATTTAATTATATATATATTATATATATATATATATATATATATATATATATATATATACATATATAGATATATATATATATATATATATATATATATATATATATATATATATATTAGTTCCTAGACAATGTCTTAGTAAGACGAAAGCGCTTGGATTTCTGCCTATCATTTTCCTGTGGTATTCGCTTATTTATTGATGAAGTCATGTGCATCTACTATATATATATATATATATATATATATAATATATATATATATATATATATATATATATATATATATATATATATTATAAACATATGTATAAGAAATATATATATGCAACTAACACTTACAATAATATGTGCATTCTTTGCATTTTTGTTTGTTTGAACGTTCAACTAAATATTCATAATTACAGAGCAAATAATGACCAGGTCATACTGTTTACCAGATGGTAATTCTCTAATTAAGTGTTATTATAGTTCATCGATTACAGCTTACTGTAGCCTGACTCTAGGATGATAATCAATGGAAAGAGGGCAGTTTCAGTTTGGGGCACTGGATAAGGTCATATATAATTGTTAAGTAAATGGAGCTTTTATCCTCTTTCAGGTAAACCTCTAGAAGTTGTATGGTGGGGCGGTGACGTTCCAGAAGCGAAACAAGGTAAGTGGTCGATGCGCACATCGACAGAAGTCGGTGATAAGAAGAGCCGGACTAAGAGAGCCAATAACTCCAGACCGGTTCAGAGTCACTGAATGGCTAACGAGCTTATTGATTCCCTTTCATAAAAATAACAGTAAAACAAAATGATGAAGAAAGAGAGGACGCAGTTTGCTGATGAAATAACTGAACACTCGTGAAATATGCAGAGCCGTTTCACAAAGAGAGCCGGAACTGTCAGTGAGGTTGGGAAGGGTAATTGCTTCTTCCGTCGTTTGCAGAGTGAATGATTGACTAACATAATTGACGCGTTATCAGCAGGGAAAGACGAGCGCCTGGGGAGGTCGTAACATTACTTCTGGCCTTTTTCGGTTGCTATATAAAGCCCTTGTAATGACTTCGTCCTCGAATACGGAACGCCATAAGTTGGAAGGATGTCAAGGATCTATTGACAAATCGTTTCCAACAGCAACAGCCTTTATTTTCTATGTGCTAAGGTACTTTGGAACTTTTGTCAAGCTTTCGTGAATTACATATCTAGGCACGTTCATAAATACACGTTACCACATAATTAGCTGCTTTCTACAAAGTCGCCAACCAATTATCAAGGTGAAATGAGTAAATATCGATTTCACATAATTATTTCTCTCGTGATAGTCGACTGGTCAAAGTCGATGTGTACCGTTATTTCTGAGCCTATACTATGTTTTTTTACATCTGCCCATCCGCCTGTGGTGTTTTCGCATGGTAACACTGCGTCCCGGGCTTTAAATAGTTACGCTATGTGTAAGTTTTAGGTAAATAAAAGGATATCTAGGTGTACATTTGCAGCTGAAAAGTGTTTTAATAAATTACTGTATGCGAATGACACCGTCTATATTCGAAATAGGATATGATTTAAAGCCCGGGACGCAGTATTACCATGCGTAAACACCACAGGCGGTATAGTCGGTCACAGGTTGGAAATCCTAAGCGGGCTAGACGCCCTTCTGAATCACAATTCTCCTTGTGTTTGAGTTATTCCTAGGTTTTAGTGAATTCGAGATAATTATATATATATATATATATATATATATATATATATATATATATATACACACATATATATACATATATATATAGTGTGTATATGTGTTTGATAATGTGTGTATGTATGTGTCAACATGCGTGGGTTGGTAAGCCTAAAAAAATTAAATTTAATTTCACTGTCCACGGGAAAACAATTTTATACATATTTGTACAAATAGAATATCTGTATCAAGAGCAGTTTTACAGTTAAAAATTACACAGTTTATGTTACATCAAGAATGACACGTCAGTGTAACTGTTAACATTTCAAGTTCATCGAAATAATGTTCCAAAATAATGCATGATCCCCACACAACTCTTACTCTCGACGATTCTGTCTCTAAGTACCATCGCTCCCTAACTTTCCTATCGTACTTCTAGACCTCTTTATTTTTTCCAGGCCTGTTTCAAGGTGATTCTTACCTCGAAACTGCTACCCAGTGTTGTGCTTCATAAGAAATGTAACATCGTATCATCGACACAGGCAAGGTTCAGATAGACGATGATTTCAGGCGTTCTCCTCCCATCTCTGACGAGGTCTTCGTTGTTATTGCTCATTCTGTTATTCACGTCACCTGCCTCGCACAGCCATTATGGTTACAAATGTATTTGATTAAAGCCACTTTCATCTTTCCATCTATTTGATTAATATTGTTTTATTCAGGTGCCTAACGCGTTTTATTTTTGTAACGTGATGCTAGTGTTACATTAGTTTAGAAGTGATATCTTTATGTTAACTGAACTCTTTCATCATCTGATTTGTTCCTCATTTGCCACTGTTTGAAAAATGTTAGCTGTTCATACCAGTCATTTTATCTATAGTGCTTTGTCCTCATACATAATTTGGGACTGATGGGAATTCAGTACATATTCATAGGTAGCCAAGAAAGTATTATAAAAGTTTTTCCAGTGGTTATTTAGTGATAACTGACTAATCTTTACCATTTCGATTTTTAAAAAATTTTTATGACTAACCAGAATTTAATAAGAACATCGTTTAGGCGTGTTTCGTTAACAGCCTAATATTCGCAACATTGAGGACAAGATGCAGACGTTTCGTACTGAGAAATAATGGAGGGAAATGGGAACACTGGATGAACAGCTCTCTAGTTAAGCTCTTGACTGGAAGACTGCAACACAGGCCTTCACACGGGCTCTAAGAGTCATGTGGTTTCTGTCTAGTCATGAGGAGCCTCTCCGTAGCCGAGTGAGTGCTCGGATTTTGCTGAACTTGATGACAGAGCTGAGGTCTCGTTTGTGTCAGTCCTTTGCACTGAAAGATTGTGGGCTTCAATCTGAAAGACGAATTCCCACTGATACAGTGGCATCTCTTTATTGATTTTCGAGAATTTAAGTCGAAATCAGTCTTTCAGCTTATTTCGCTATTAATGTCGACAAATACCTAGGATATAAATAATCACAGATATTGGTTTAAATGAAGTGTCTTCTAATCTGTCATTTACCTACTTCTGTTCATTAAAGTAATAAGAGAAAGTGGTGATACCTTTAAGAAGATTTATTGGCTTCGTGGTGAAAACAATTGATGTGAAACTGAGCTTGAAACCATTACGTATCGAGCCCAATTTCTTTTCCGTGATGGAACAAGAGTATGAAACTATCCACAAATAATATTGCATGCAGCGCTTGACTGAGCATTATTTAAAAGGTTTGCCCTACCCCCTGAGCAGTAAGCTAAGCCATCGACCGGGAGAGCTATGACGACATCTTGTTTTATTATTGAGACTTCTGTTCTTTCATTTTTTATGTAGAACGCAAAAAAGAGAAAAAAAGGCTTCGAATATCGGAGCTGTTACATCATTAAAACTTTATCTTCGGATATATTCCAGAGGTAATACTACTTTTAACCGTCTTGTTACTATTACGTGAGCAACGCTGGTTACGCACATAGTCTGTGAGGAGCTTGTAAGTGCTGTTATATGAAGGGAATGTTAGTTTTGATAGCATCTTACTTAGGGGATACATTAGCTTCGCGTGTCTTCATTTCCGAAAGATCCTGTCCGAACTGCAGTAGAGAAACTAACACCTAGTTCAAGTTATCACAAACTCACAAGATGGCATTGCAATGGCATGCTAATATCACATCTATGATAGTTTGATCTCTCTCTCTCTCTCTCTCTCTCTCTCTCTCTCTCTCTCTCTCTCTACATTTTTTATTCATATCCTTCCACTCTCGATAACCAGATATCCAAGGCTTTTCCTCCAATCAGTAACTCGGCATTGACCCCGTCATCCGTGTGGTTCCTGTAAGGTGGCCTCTGTCCTTTTTCTACAGGTACGGTTTCAGCTACCATTGTCTCACTAACCCTGACTGCTAGAAGCTGTCAGTAGCAACATTCATGATGAATAGGTTTATTACAAGATAAATAACATTTTTCTTTGTGGCACTACCGAATGTCTCACGAAGAAATAGCAAAAATTAAGTAAAGGAGAGAAACTAGGCCAGTCCCTGATCTAACACAATTGTTTCATGAAAATTTAAGTAACCTCCAGTTTCATTTTTAAAGACATTCATCTTGATCAGCCACTGGATCTCTCCATGCAGAATAAAAGGTTCCTGCGATATATGTTCCTGTCATTTGGACTTCGGACAGAAGAGCAGTTAGTAAATTAACAGGCCATGACTGCTTGATTTCCGACGGGTCAATAGGAAACAGTCCTGTTGTTCTTGAAAATGTGAATCATACCTGAACAATTTCGATGAGCAACTGGGAACTTTAAGCCGTTTATGATTACTTAACAAAACAACAACGTAAAGCCAGAACATTCTCATTCACCAGTGCAAAACAGGGAAGTTGAGGTCGTTACTTTAGTCTACGCGGAGGCCGATGCTTTAACACAAAACTAATTATTTTGCAGTTGGAATGAAAACGTAACCTATGTTAACAAAAGTACAACTTTGGAGGTTAGTTTCAATCATGAAATTCAAGTTATTTATCTATAATACTGAATATTTTCTTCAGCTGGAAAATGAATGATTGTTGGATTCCTCTCAAGGCCGCGCAGATCTCTGTAAGATGTTGCTAAATATATTCCATCTTTAAATCATGACATTGATGGACACATTCTTCAGTTCATTTCCCAAGTTCGGATTAACGGTTATTAGTTAGAAACCGACAGAGATTACATACATGGCCGTGGTTGCTCAAGCTATGTACTCGTGATAAATGCGTTTCCTCGCCCATCTGTGAATCTGCGCTGGCATCTATTTTCGAAATAAAAACCTTCTCTGGCATTGACTAGTTGAAGCTGAAGGAAACTGGAAGACAGGGAGAGGTAGGGAACTCACTATTCATGCCCATCATCAGTAAAACGCTCAGGCAAAATATCTTTATATAAAATTGATACCAGTAGATCAGGGACTCCTTTTCTCTATTTTCTTTTTGCTTCATCTCACATGATTCAAATCGTTAGTTAGAGCAAATGACAAATTAATTAAGAAAGTGCGCGCGTATGTGAGAGAGAGAGAGAGAGAGAGAGAGAGAGAGAGAGAGAGAATTTGGGGTGGGACGACCTTCCAGAGGTCCTGGATTCCCTCTACTGTATTTTCATAATGGACTGGGGTGCAAGGAATGCCAGTAGGTTTAAGGTGGCACTGATTACGGCGGCGTTAGGGGAGCTCAGAGGGTTTGGCCACTCCGACATATTTATGTGTATAGAAATCGAGCAGATTCAGTGCTTTTAAAACCGCTCCCCCCCCCTCTCTCTCTCTCTCTCTCTCTCTCTCTCTCTCTCTCTCTCTCTCTCTCTCTTTTTTTTGATCAATCATAAGAAGAATTAGTGTCATATTTTTCCTTAATCGTCCAATCTTTAGAAACGCACGTAACCTCCTAAAAAAAAGGATTAGATTCTTTCATTCATTGTCATGTGTTGTAACCAGAACTTGACCAAAGGACCGCAAGTGTAGGCACAACACCAAATCTCTGTATTCTTAAAATCCGAGTACTGGAAGTTATCACTCTCTCCACGATTTTATTTTCTTCAGTATCATAGCTGATTCGTGCATATCTGCTCGTTGTCGGAATTGATCAGGTAGATATGGCCATTGTGAGGTCATTTCTGATAAAAGTTTAAAATGTTTTTAAGAAATATGATGGAGAACCGCGCGGAGCTCCCTCACGTTGACATTTTGAGAGATGTGTCAGATTTTCTAGGATTTTGACACAGTTGTGCTCTACGTTAAGGCTCAGATTAGAGCCATTTGGGTGTGAAAATAAGAAGCCACTTTACTTATAACAGCGTCAGCTAAGCTTCATGTTAAAAGTTTACTCTATGAAGGCCGTCTCCTTCTGCTACGGAGCCATGCTGGCTATCCTCGCCATGCTTACGCATACGCTGAGCTATGAATGTCTGCGAGCAATTCATGCAAGTATGTAAGTATCGTTTGTTAATCCGTTCATCTTTACTGCTATATTTAAAGCTAATTTATGTATTCATCTATACAATCATTTATATTCTGTGGATATTTGCTTCTCCAATTTGAAAGTGCTCCTGTTTAATGATAATAGTAATATAGAGGTAGAAGACTCTCTCTTAAAAAGGCACGGTTAAAAGGTATTGCTGCATCAGCCGAGTTAATTTTGTAGAAAGTTTTTCCTATCTTCCATATGATAGCTTTCTCTTGGGTACTACAATGAACAAGTAGCACTCCTCAAATTACAGGCAAAATAGGGTGTAATGTCAATAGAGTGTAATGTCAATAGAGTTTACTCGTAAAACTAAAATAACATATATAATATATATATATATATATATATATATATATATATATATATATATATATATATATATATAAATGGATGTATGTGTGTGTGTTTGTGCAACATACACTTTTACATGCATCGAGCAATTTCAGCCAAACTTGGTATACGTACAACTTAGCATCGGGGAAAGAATACTGTGGGGGTAAGACATCACTGGCACCAAAAGGGGGGGGGGGCGTTAAGTGTTGGGAAGGGGTGAAAATAAAAATATCTAAAACATACAGATATTAGTGTCTAATACGTAGCTTTTGAGGTCACTAAGGTGAATAGTGACACTCGCAATGCCCCAATAGGAAGGGGGTGTGTGGAGGGGTAAAAAATAAAATGTAAAAAATGATGTATACTAGTATCTAATCCATTGTTTTTGAGATCGCTGAGATGAACAGAGACACTCCCGTTGCTCTACAAGTCCAAGTTCAGACCTAATAAGAATAGGGGTGAGAAGTGGTGAAATAGAAAAATTAAAAAATACTGGGCAATAATTCTTAACATAGAAGAGAGAGAGAGAGAGAGAGAGAGAGAGAGAGAGAGAGAGAGAGAGAGAATATAATTTTCCCGGGCAGCGCCGGGTTAGCCAACTAGTTTAATATATCAAATATAATACTGCTAACGTTAGAATTACCATATTTATATATTATATATTAGTTAAGCTTCACAAGTAAACTCTATGGACATAACACTCCATATTTCACTACCCCTGCAAGTGGAACGCTACTTGTTCATTGTAGTACCCAAGAGAAAGCTATCGTAAGGAAAATAGAGGAAACTCTCTACAAAATAAATTTGGTTGATGCAACAATATCTTTCGATAATAATAATAATAAAACAAATGCACTACTGGCAATAGAATTTTACTTCGAGCAAACGTGCTTAGATATACTACATACTTTCCCCCAAGTTAATACAACTCTTACAGTATATTTAGATGTAATATTACATCTATAAGGCGGGAGCATCTGCTGTGAGACCAAAGTGCGCGCGCACGAAGGGAGGCTCATCCACAAAAAAAGCGCGCCCTGCAATCTTGGAAGCTACAAGAGCTATGTCGAAGACATCGGTAGCATCACTTCGCCCCCGGTGTAAACGGTCTCACTTAAAACAATGCCAGCAATTAAAAGCCATGTGCCGCATCATAGCTACATAGCGTGGCGCGCTTAGCATCGCATCCGGTGTGAAACGGCCGCGATCTGTTGACTTTCCTTCTGCACGTGGAACTGGAGATCTCGGGTCAATGAATTAGCTCTTTGAAACGGAATCTCATTCGTTGGTCATCTTCAGACATTATGAATGAGTTTGTTCATCGTTCATTTTCGTATTCTGTGCTGTGTGGGCTATACGTGTATTTTTCCTAGCAAAAGTGCGGAACCTATGCTGTAACGTAGATTACCTCTTATTTGTCTCCCAATAAAACTAGTCAAAAATGCGCCGAAGAAACGTGTTTTCTGTACAGCGTATAATCAAGGCCACCGAAAATAGATCTACTTACGGTGGTCACGGTATAATGCGTATGAGCCTCGGCCCATGGAACTTGACCACGGCCCAGTGGTGGCCACGCCTATATCGTTGGCAGATGCACGAATATGGCTAAATTGACCATAAATGAAATAAAAACTACTGAGGCTAGAGGGCTGCAATTTGGTTTGGTATGTTTGATGATTGAAGGGTGGATGATCAGCTTACTAATTTGCAGCCCTCTAGTGTCAGTAGTTGTTAAGATGTGAGGGCCGACAGACAAAGCCGGCGCAATATTTTTCTTTCCAACTATAAAGCAGCAGCTGTTCTCTTCTCTCAATAATATAGACCAGTTTTGTCATTTCGCAGAAAACAGTACTTACCTGTCATTACCCGGCTGCAAAAGTAAGCGGACACATGGAAGTCATTAGCCCCCATGAGAGACAGTACAAAAGAGAAACGTCAGAATATGAGACTTAGGGATGATCTCTCTTTGGAAAGTGAGGGAAACTCGCCATTGATGAAGGAATATGTGGTGCGTATTCAGCCACTCAGCTTATATCTATGTCTGTCGGCACAGTTTTATATCGTGTGGTTCTAAAACATTTTTAATGAGATTTAAGTTTTCTACTGAGTGTTGACTTTTCTTTTAATACATTCTCAAAGCGAACATTTCTCAAGTGATTTTTCTTTTGCGAATTAAACCTTTTCTCAGCTTCGAAGCAAGAAGAATTGCTGCATAATTCTACGCTGTTGGAAAATATGTAATAAAACGTTGCTGAAAATAAATCAATAGTTCATTATTTCACAAGTTTCACCCTTCTCAGCATTCGACTGAATGCAAAGCAAAAGAACAAACTGCTTCACTGTACATATTCTCAAGAGACTTGCTTCTGGTTCCCTCCCAACTAGACGTTTTTAATCCACATTCTTGTTTAGCTGTTCCGATCGTTTAGTGGTTAGTGTCATGGTATGCCACTCAGATGTCACGGGTTCACGTATCCCCAAGGACAATGAAAAATCCTTGGCTCTGTATCATGATCAGTTACTGCTGCAGTGTGGGGTCTGCGGTGGGAGACAGACTTCAACATTCCTTGGATGCTTGAATTTCAAGTCAATGGGCTCTGCAAAAATCCTCAGTGGTCATCCATATTGTTAATCTATAATAAAAAGAAACGACTGGATCTTGTTTGCAGGAGAGTGAGAGGGTAGGGGAGACATGATACATCCACCCTCCTCCTGCAAACCTGTTCGTCCACCCCAGGCAGGGCCAGGTAGGTAGGGGATCAGGAGGGTAGAGGAGACATGACACATCCACACTTCTCCTGCAAACCTGTTTGTCCGTGCTGGGGGGCCAGATAGGTAGAGGACCTGGAGGGTATGGGAGACATGGCACATCCACCCTCCTCCCACAAACCTGTTTGTCCGCCCCGGGTGGATGCGGGGTAGGTAAGGAATCGGGAGGGTAGGGGAGACATGACACTCCATTCTCTTCCTGCAAACCTGTTTGTCAGACCCAGGAGGAAGCAGGGTAGGTAGGGGATTGGGAGGGTAGGGGAGACATGACACATCCATTCTTCGGCTTCAAACCTGTTTGTCCGCTCCGGGTGGGGCGGGTAAGTAGGGGAGACATGACTGTCAGCGCCGGATTCAAGGCGCAGTGTAGAGAGAGGCATCAAACTCGTATTCAGTATTGTTACGAACACCACTTACTGCTAAAGATTCGATCGAGCTACATGAAATTTAACTCTATAAACTTTTACTGCCTTATGCAAGAGTTGATTGACAGCGGTTTTGGAAACTCACTATCTTCATTAATATGAAACCTTCGCGAAATGATTTTTCTTCCATGAAATATATTTATGAAATTTAAAATCTATCGTCCTCCAAATATTATTACTATTTCGGGAAAGATGCAGGGTACAGATTTAGAAATCCTCTTCGATAGCTCCGTTTCTTGGTAAAAAGGAGGTCTGTCTCACGACAGCTGACGCCTCATTTATTATTTAGTCAATACTAAGTTTGGTCTCGGCAAAGGGAAAACAAACTACAGTTTTGTATCTGGAGTCGTAAAAGTTCCATTAGTGACAGTTCCATTAATCACCATTCTGACAAACATCGTCATTCATCCCGCCTTTTATGAAGGTCAATAAGACTAGTAAAAGCAAATGTTTTGGAGATACAGAATAATGAGCAAATAAAGAATGCACTACAAGCACAAATGCACCGTCTCACAATTTCTTCGGACGCAATGCAAAAACAGTAAAGGCCTGCCTACAAATCTAATTATATTTAAGCACAGAAATACAGAATATCTTTACTTGTTTACCTATAGAGGCCGAAATTGCGTAATTGTGTCCATTATTGTGCGTTAACTAGATTCGTCCTTCGTGCTAAGTAAGCAAGGGCGAGGTTGCTAATATGGTACCACGCTAATAAGCAGTCCTTTTGGGAAGTATCGCTTAGGTACAGGGAAGGTATATAAAGGACGAGTAAGTCCCTAACCCCGTCAGAAGAAAAAATAAGCCCTGAAAAATTATTGACCTTAAAAATTCACAAACTCCGTACAAGATTAAAAAGTTATCTTCGGTCTTTACAAAATAACAAACCGTTCTGCACCTTGAAGCTCCCCGCGATCATATCACTGTAGGATTTGTTGACAATGAAGGCAGTGTGGACGCCAACTTCTGCCCAAAAGGGACATTCGGATCACCTTTTCCTATGAAATCAGTAGTCAAATCAGGATCTACTTCTCGGTCTTCATCTCTGTATAATTGTTCTACACATGTACGCAAATTCTGCATAAACCTTGCCAACATTTTCACTAAACTAATTAGTGGTCAGTTACTGAAAACATGGTTTTAATGAAGTGGAGAATATTTCATCCTAGCTTGTGTTTTCATTCTGAAAATTCTGCTCCCTCGTTAGAGTGTGCAGCTTTCATATCATGGAATGTTTCAAGATGATTGTCCCTCAAGTTCAGCTTCGTTATCTCAGTTATTTGCTTGATTACAAAGGCATCAATAAGCCTCGATGAAGAATTGTAATCTGTTTATTTCTAGATTTTAGGATTTTATCTATTTGGGGAGTTCCACTGGAATTGTATCAACGGTTGATCACGTTACTGAATCCAGAAAATAGAAAAGGAGTTATAATGCAGTTTTTAAATAACTTTTATATACATACTTACATGCATATATACATATTTATACGTACATATGTAACTTAAATTATATATATATATATATATAATATATATAATATATATAATATTATATATATATATATATATATATATATATAGATATAAATTAATTTATATTTATAACAACATAATAGATAATTTATATCTATATATATATATATTATTTATATATAAAAATTATATATAATAATATTAAATTATAACATATATATATATAATATATATATATATATATATATATATAAATATATTATAATTTCGACAATATTTACGTATGAATATGTATATATGCATGTAAGTATGCATATAAAGGTTATTTAAAATCTGCATTATTCAGTTATACTTTTATGCATATATTATATACATAAAAGTATAACTGAATCACGAAAATATGGAACCGAATGGATATATAATTAAAGGTAAAATCCACGAAGGAAAGTGAAACAAAGGAGTGTCGCTGCGAGGCCTTTCGACTTCTCGTCCTGTACTAAGCAGAAGTCGTAGCGTTACTCCACTGTTTCACTTTCTTTCGTGGATTTTTGTAAATATTTATATACATAAATACACACACACATTTTTATATATATACATCAAAAGAAGAAGAGTAACGTCTTTCTATTGACCAAAATAAGTGGTCACATAAATCATTGCATTCGTTATGAGCTCACATGGGAGTCCACCCACACAGACGGAGATTCGAGATCTTCGTGAGTGCGTGATGTCAGGAAGCGTTCGTCAAAGAAAAGTCAATAGCAAACCTATATTAAGGTCATATTGCATGCTATAAATTTCGCAGTATTTAGCTCACTACTACTGTTCTGCAGCTCTCATTATATCACCGTGTGGTCTAGATAGTAGAATCAACTAAAGAGCTCTCTCTCTCTCTCTCTCTCTCTCTCTCTCTCTCTCTCTCTCTCTACTCTCTCTCTATACTCTCTCTCTCTCCTATATATATATATATATATATATATATATATATATATATACATATATATATACATATGTGTGTGTGTGTGTGGGTGTGTGTATGTATGTATGCATGTATGTGTGTGTGTTTTCATGTATACTTTCTTTTGTTCTTTATCTTATGTGTGTAAGTACCTTATCTGAGGGCTCTGACACGCCAGTGTACGTCTGTATCTTATATCATTTGAAAAAGTATGAGCATCTGAGGTGACACTGTGTGTACAGGTAAGGAGATCAAACTACTGATGAAAATAACGCCGCAAAAAGTTCATTTGGCTCTTTTACATCGTTAGAAATTGCTTGAATCTGTGATACGAGTGAGCCAAGACAGCGTATCGTAAAATGCGCACATTCAAGTTGGTTCAATGACATTAACTTACTCTGCATTGTGTAAACTATCTTTGCTCAATGTCAAGCCATCAGAGCTTCCATTTTGTGATCTGTGAGCGCGAGAGAATTTCTGTCTATCCCTCTTTGACAGAACGAAAAATGTCTGTCAATTCAACGGTTAAATGGACCCGCTGAATAGATTCAATTCTTTTCGTGTCTAGGAAATCATTCACGAAAGTTTCGTCATTTCTATTGTTTGAATTTTTTCATTTCAATACAAAACGTTGCCTTTGTCTTCCCGAAGTCGGTCATGCACCCCTGTATTTATTTTGACTAACAAAGAGCATTTATGGGAGAGTAAGTTATTGCTATGGTTCAAAGTTTATTGGAGGCGTTCCTTTAGTTTTTATGATTTTGAAGTGAATCAAAGAATAATTCAGTTATTACTTTCTGAAGTCACAAACACGTCATCTGCATAGGAATAGACGTAAATGTATATTATTTTCCCGTAAAAAAGAATGGTAAGAACTGTTCAATAACCACAGCGAGAACTGTATGGTTATTAAAAGCAAATGGGACTCCTAAGTGACAAAGATAGGGCTCAATGAGAATAGAATCCTCTCTTGTTTACATCCTCGTTACTCCGCTGAGCACGAGCTACCAGTCAACTAATTTTGCTGCAATTATTATTTTTTACCCTAAGTAAAAACAACAGGCGATTCGATGACAGTATTTCTTTTTTTTCTTTTTCATTTTGTTTATTTATTTATTTATTTAATTTTTTTTAGATGACCGTGTCTATTCGTTTGTGGAAAAACTATAATTATGTAAATAAAATTGAACAGTGGTTTATTACAATTACGTATATGAGACGCATTACCTCACCCTCTCTCTCTCTCTCTCTCTCTCTCTCTCCTCTCTCTCTCTCTCGCCATCACTGCAGTAACTTAATTTGTGTCTTGCTGTGTTGTTAGCTAAAACTAAATTCGAATTCCATTAATGAAGGAGTGTTTGTTTCTAAATATTTGGTCGAACCCTCTGGAACCAAGAGGATCACACGTGAACATTCCCTGGCGTGAGAGACCGATACATTTCATTCAAGATCACTTCTTTTCCTTTATTTAAAAGATGGATGATTCATGACACGGCATAAAGCGACATCGGTGCTGTTGGTTTGGTTTCGATAAGTTCGTTAAGGAATAAAAATGAAAATGTCTTCATTCTTCAGCGCTCCATAATTACAACTTTGGCTGTTAAATTGTCTTTGATGTAGGTCTGTTGTTTTCTATTTGCTTCGTCCCTTTAAGATACATGCATATATATATGTGCACACAAGCATACATTCATACATACATATATTGCTGCATAGTGTTTGAATTATAACGCTAATGAAAGAGTATAGTATGTTGATGAGGACTTTTGAGGTTCGAGGCGAGGATCACTAAATAAAGCAAGGTATCTGAGCCCCGACGTTTTCAAAAACCCTAAACAGGAATCAATCACCATTTGATAATTGGAGGCTTCAATGCCTCTCCTTTGTTCTCCAATTACTCTTTGTTGTGAACATCAAAATATTTGCATGTTGGGGCATATGACTTAGTACAAAATTGGTCAATTTCTTCAGTCACTTTAGATGAGGTAGAGAAAACTGAGCACTTTAAATTTCAGTGGCTATCACCTGTGAGATTAACATTTACCCAAAAACGTTATATTTTGACCCTAATCCATATCATAACCCCACGCATGTTACTGTGCTCGCTTTCTCTTTGGTAGACTCTCTTGTTGAGATTGCCTTTTTTTTTCAAGCACTAAAGGCATTCCGATTATTAACTATATTTCTCTCTCAGTCTTGACAAATGTAATTTTACTCTCAATGAAAGAATTTTCCCAGAAATAAATATAGATTATAACTGCAGATTCCAAGATCAAAACAATAAGAAGAAATATTCATAAGATTTCATAATGCTTTCCAAAAATAACTCATCAATTATTATAAAGGGAGACGGGAAAATCACTAGCAAAGCTCCATATGAGACGAAAATCCGACAAACATACAACTGACGTTAGTGAATGAGTTGAAGGGAGTCATTATGAAAAGTAAATGAATCGTGGAGATACAAAGGAATTAATAAACTCGAGTAGTGTCAATTCTATATTCATTTTCTCAAGCAAAACACTAAGGTAAAGTCCACAACACCCTAGTAACGTGAGTAGCATATTCAAATAAAGAAAATCGAACCGTTACAGGACTGAAGATAATGACTGCAACAATCAAATAATCCAAACTAAAGCTCGTTCTCGATTGAAATCTACTATTAGAGCTTATGGTGATGTGATTTGACGAGGAGCAATAATTGCATTTTAATTGAAGTACCACTCCTAGCATCCGGAGACGTTTCTCTTTCTCACACCTGACTAATACTATTTGACGTGATCGTGACATGGCCAGTATTCTGTCATCAGGATTCATGAGTTGTGCCAGAAGTCCGATGGTGGAGGTGAGGGCGCTGGGCAAGTTCAGTTAAGTGTCTCTTCAGGCGTCTTTTCCTTTAGCTTCTCGCGTACGTATTGGCGGTCACACTGACAGTGGCTTGTTTGTGATAGGAAATAACAACCTCGAGAGAGAAATGCAGATATTGTTGATACTGTAATAACACGAAAACAATAACTAACAGGAGAGACAGTGGGCCTGAATATTAGTAATTGCCTTTATTATGAGGCAGTTTCCCTTCATTCTGCACTAAAGATCTTTGGTTGAGCAGGCAATTCTGTGCAAACGATATGGGTCAGTTACATTTCTGTTGACCATCCAGGTCATAAAAGTACCCTTGTTGCTGGAAGGTATCTGTGGTAGAGTGAAATAGAGGTGAACTTGGCAGAGTATCCACTTGTCAACTTGTAGACAGTTCAAGATTTCCCATTTTTCCCATAACCAATCTTTGGTCCAAGGGAGGCAGAGCTGCCACTCAGGGTTATTGTTGTGACGAGGAATTCCAGACGAAAATATAAAACACCAAAAGGGAAAGATTTCGACTCTTAATCGAATAAAGAGAACTTAATATAATTAAGACTGAGCCACTGTTAGTAACTACCCAGTCTGCATTCCCGCTCTGACTTCTCTCGAAATCAGGGACTTGAACTTTAACCCAGTGTTACAAAATTTGATAAACCTGGTCAAGTAAAAGTCACGTAAATGACTGCTTTATTAAAAAGATTCAGCACATATCCAGAACTTCATTTCGAATACAACCTCATTGAGGCTGATTTTAGAACCTCATTGAGGCTGACTTTTGAACCTCATTGAGGCTGACTTTTGAACCTCATTGAGGCTGACTTTTGAACCTCATTGAGGCTGACTTTTGAACCTCACTGAGGCTGACTTTTGAACCTTATTGAGGCTGACTTTTGAACCTCATTGAGGCTGACTTTTGAACCTCATTGAGGCTGACTTTTGAACCTCATTGAGGCTGACTTTTGAACCTCACTGAGGCTGACTTTTGAACCTTATTGAGGCTGACTTTTGAACCTCATTGAGGCTGACTTTTGAAGCAGCACTTTGACTAGGAAGTTGTAAAAGGAGGAAGATGTTATGTATATACTATATATTTACATATGTGTGTGTGTGAGTGTGTATGTCTGTGTGCGCGTGTGTATACTATACCATCATAAGGATCACATGACTAAATGTGCTGCAAGAGCCAGAAGAAAACATTAAACGTTGACAGGCAGAAGTACTAAGAGCTTTCGTACATTTAATGTCACTTCTTCAGGATACAATACAAAATGAGACACAACTGTAAGTCGTACAAAAAGTAAGAATGAACAGATAAGAGAAAAAAACAAAAGGAATGAGCAACAGCCCAAAACACAGCAAATAAGCAAACAAGTCCACAGTCTAAGAAACTGCACTTACATTAAAATTCGTCCTGAAAACAAAACGGGTAAAAAGACGGTTAAATGATTTTGAACTGCAGGTCTTGCCTTTTGTAATCCAACCATCCAGTTTATAAATTATAAAGGATTGCTGCTTTAAAAATACAATCTATCTTTAGTCTTTAATATTTCTTTTAACCGTGTCATTGCAAAGAATTAACTCCCTGGCATTTTTTCCGGTGAATGGAATGATGACAATTATTCTGACGCTAAAAAAAGAGCAGTGGACGTATTTTCCACGCGAACACAATATTTACGTTACTTCATTCTGGCTGTCCGCTTTTTACCACTTTGTGCGATATATTTCTTAACACAGTCTTTACATGGGGAAGTATATACATTTATGTATATTCCTATATATACATACTAACATACACACACACATATATATATATAAATATATATATATATTATATATATTATATATATATATATATATATATATATATATATATATATACCTATATGTATATTCTCTACAGACGACCACACATTCACAAACACGCACATACCTACATATTACACACACACACATTATATATATATTATATTATATATATATATCATATACTATATATATATATATATACATTATATATATATTATATATATATATATATATGTAAAGGACCGCACTCCGTCCTGCAGGATCTTAAAGGGAAAAAATGAAATGGGACTGGAATGACTGACAGCAGCTGGGACAAACAAAGGAGGAGAAGGAGCGGAGCAAAATCACAGAAATTGCCTTAATATTAGTTTATTTATAAAACTTAATTTTACATTTATATAGTTGAGTCCGGGTTTAGTAAGTAAAGCAATTTACTTAACATTAACATAATCAGAGTCAGTCCAATGAATTTAAAATACAAATATAGCCAAGTAGTTAATTAACAAAAACTCGTAAAGTCAAAATATTAACTGGAGACAAAATTAACTATAAATTAAAAAACACTTTAGTTGTATCAAACTAATTCCCACGCAGCATAAACCATTGAATAAATAACAGGCAGCATAAATAATCAACATACATAATAAATGAGCAAATAATATAATCATAGCAAACAGGCAGTATGAATACTAAACAGGCAGCATACCAATTATACAATAATAAATCAGTAGCAAAAATAAAACTCACACAGCACCAAAATAATGTAAATCCAGGTAGCATTACACAGTACATAAAAACTGTAAACAATCTCCATAGAGATAACCAGACAGACCCAGCTGTCAAAAAAGAGAATGGACACAGACAGACTATCTCCGCTAAACACCGAAGCAGCAACCAACTGCTAACTGGAACAACACATCCATCACATAGGCAATTACGGCCGAATCGTCTGCTGCCAAACTGGAACAAATCCGTCCCACAGATGACCATGGTCTGAACATCTAACCATCCTCCTGCTACCAAAGCCAACAGGTAAGGTATACCCGATGCAAACGCCTCCATACTGCTATGCTGCTGAGGACCTGACTCGCTGCCATACTAAACCCGACTGTCGACTTTCAAGTTAAGACGACAGACGTAAACTTCCCCCAAAGAAACACAAGAACAAGTAAGGAGGCAACAACCCACCATGGGCAAATGATTGTTCAACAACTGAACGATACATCACAATATATATATATATATATATATATATATATATATATATATATATATGTATATATATGGTAATATGGTGTGTGTGGTGATGGTGTGATATATATATATATATATATATATATATATGTGTGTGTTTGTGTGTGTGTGTATGTAGTGTAATGTATATACATATATTCACACATATATTAATGTTTATATACATTTACGTATTCTGCGCACAAACGTATATATATATATATATATATATATATATATATATATATATATATATATATATATAAATATATATACTTATACATACATATATATGTGTGTGCGTATAGGAAAAGAGAGATTCATAGATAGAGAAATAAAGATTTTGTTTCTTTACCAAACGTTTGTCTCTTGTCAGAGTGAGTCAGTCGCGGCAGAATGTTGTTGGGTGATTTTACGTTATGATACTCCTGTATGTCATCGTCTCTCTTGTGCTTTCAAAATTTTTATTTCGATTTGTTTTAACTTTTCCCAATGTACTTTACGCTACTGTTTTTCCTAAGGTTTTCTTTATTAATTTAGCTGTCGTTGCTTAGTAATCAGTAAAGACACTCCAAGTTAACCAGTTGTAGACTAGAGACATTGTGCTTCAATTTTTCGCTTCATGAACATTTGCACTGGTAACATTTGAGTAATGTTACCAGTGTTACTATGGATGGCTGTAAATCACCGTTTTATCACTGAACAATCGCAATATCTCCGATTTTGCAACTCCCCTGACACCTGCTTTGCTCTTTGGAAGGCAATGGCGAAATCTTCGCTCTGATGCTCAGCGGCATTTCCCAGTTCACAGTCACCTGCCATCTCTGTCTAGACCCTTTCGTTCTGCCTGGTCTCGTTCTTTGCTTAATTCTGTGAGGTTCCATATGAATTGAACTCAATATAGAATTTAAGCCAAAATCTATATAAAAGGTTTGAAAGGTTTAAGAGGAGGAAAACCTCCCAGTTGCACTATGAATCAATTGTTAGGAGAGGGTGCAAAGTTAGATGGAAGAAATAGAATATGAAAGGAGATAAAGGGGTTGCAGCTAAGGTCTGAAGGCACGCTGCAAAGAACCTTAAGTAATGCCTGCAGTGCAGAGACTGAGGTGCACTGACGGCAATGCTCTCCTACGGAGAGAAGATTCCGTATGGCTCGTCAATACCCTGCCGCAGCATATGAAAAGATGATTAAATTAAACCTCTGGCTGTCTATTGCGTCAGTGCCTTGATTCCCTGTTGACGCCTCTCTTTCGATGTCTCCCGTAACAGCGAACTTTCTCATTAACAAACGAAGAGAATTTCCGGCCAAAGACTGCGGTCGGAAATAAGCTCTGAAGAGTCTGGAAGTGAAACAAGACCATTTGCACTTTCAGATGCAAATTTGCAACGAGCGCTTTTTAAAGGATCATTTCTGGTACCTTAATGACAAACATTCTTGTGCTGTCAACAAAAGCGTTCACACACAAACACACACACACGACAAACAAGGGCAATTGAAGGCATATATAGTATGCATGTCGATTGCATATTTGTACGCACGCGAAAGGTATGGGCGACCATTATTCCGGAGGCTCCTCCGAGTTTTCTTCCAAGTTTGTTCCCTCAGCAGACGACCGCTGCAGATTCCGTTGAAGAGCTCTTGATGTTCGGTGTCTGCTGCCTATCACCACTTGAACGTTGGACTTGAATCAAAAACCAGGAAACAAAGAGACTCTAGTTTGTCCTTTTTCGTTGTTGAAAATGTTCATGCAGTTCAGTTTGCATAAGCAGAGGAGATAACAGAAATGCGAGTGATCGAGTCATTAAGGGTGAGTATAAACTAAGATTTTCAAAATGTATTCTATCACAGTCCTGTCAATGCTGATACTTCATTGACTGATAAATCTGTGTGTATTTTGGTAATTGTTCGGCGCCGATGACATTGCAGTTTGACCCCAGATCAATTTTAATCAATCAATCAATGTATTAAATGTATTTAGAATGTAAAGATTACTGTAATATACAGTGAAACATTTTTTTCGCCTACTCGCCTGTCCCTCTCTTTCTTTGTTAGTCATCCTGCGGAGGCGCCCTTCTCTCTCTCTCTCTCTCTCTCTCTCTCTCTCTCTCTCTCTCTCTCTCTCTCTCTCCTTCCTTACTAAGTGACACCAGAAAATTAGGCAGTCAGTCAGGGTCAGTCTGTTGGGGAGTGTGAACGCTCAGTGTGCCTCTGCGTCTTGGTTGTTTCAGAGTTCCGACTCTCTCTCTCTCTCTCTCTCTCTCACACACAAACATTAGACTATATATATATATATATATAATATATATATATATATATATATATAATATATATATATATATACACACACATATAAATATATATATATATATATATATATATATACATATATATATATATATATAAACATATATATATATATATATATATATATATATATATATATATATATATATATATATGATATATATATTTATATATATATATATATATATATATATATATATATATATATATATATATATATAATAGCAGCCTTTCCGTAGTTAACTATACTCTATTTTAAGAATAACGTGGAAACTAATTATATTCGGAGTAACCATTATAGCAATGCAGTGCACATCACAGCAAGGCCAAGGCCTTCATTCCACATCGCGGGTGGAACTGACAAAATGAGGAGAACTGAAAAACTTCCGTCCATCAGAAAACGTAGCGTCAGAGAACAAACAAACGAGCGAGCGATTCCCTCACTTCTCGCGGCTGCAGACCCTTTGATGACGACGACTTATTCGCAGTTCTGGATAAATAGTAGCTTCTACATCATTATCCCAACTATGGAGAAGAAAGGCTTCCTCAATTGTTTAACTGCATCCGACTCTGAACTTGAGTCTGGTGTAAGTTGCTGCTGAATGCTACACCACCACAGAAGTGAAACACTTGTAAACCTGCGATAAAAAAAAAAATTTAGAGTTCATTTGCATGATTTTATTAGTTATATTTAAAGAAATAAGAAAAAAAGAACGGCGCCAATATACCGCGTGCTTCTTGCTCCAAAGGGTCCGTCCCCCTCTCATTCCTGGTGAGAGGCCAACCAACTCCCTCGTGCGATGACTGTCGCGGTCTACGCTACTCCGTGTTCCGTGCTACAAAATGATTACGTAGAATCTTTTATTACCAGTGTGAGCAGTACGCATTGTATTATAGCAAATATTGCATTATGGTCAATCAAAGTTCCCGAGCCTCACTTCTAACACGCACTTCTTTCTCGCTCGTCGACGTCAGAATAACGAAAGAGGGTCCAAAATAGATTCGCGTTTGCAAGGTCAGTGATTCGCCGGCCTGCCACCCAGTACGCGACCAAAATAAGAATGGCATCGATGTCAGCTGAGGCCAAGAGAAAGGGTATAAGGCTAGCAATCGCATCCTTAATGGCACAGTGGCGACTTATATCCTTTAATCATCTCTAAAGAAGCCATGATCCTTTTTACTTAACATCTCAATGCCCAATAATTATCAGATAAGGAAGGCAATTGAATATCTTCACCTTCGAAAGGCAACCCATTATTTTCATATTAAGATATTTTTCAGAAAATCATAAATAATGAATGACTCACAGCCATTATATGAATATCATTTATTGAAACATAACCAGTTTCTATACGAGGAATCTAGACTGGTTTGCTGGTGATTTAGAAATACATAATTTTGTTTTCTATTATTTTAGCAACTCACGTGGCCAAACACAAACATATTCAGCTCAACTGTTTATTTCGCTCTCTCCCACTTCATAGTTCTGAGATTTCAGTGAGGAATGCCCTTAGATGACTGAGAATAAAAGTGATTATTAACTGGAAAAGCTGTTCGGACTTTCCCCAAACCACCGTCAGGTTCTCAATGTTGGCGAGGCTCCTTGTGGCCAACCCAGGACTCCCCTTCCGTACAACAGGGGACGGCCATTCCCATTGCTGTAGGAACCTTCCAAAGAGTAACAGGTATCTGTTGGCCCTGTAAACGCAAGGAAATTTTAGTGTTCGTCCCTTATCTGAACGAGCCTTCGTCGCCTCGCACGTAACGGCTGACGAACTGGAAGCAATGGTTCAAGTTTCGGTCAGACCAGATGTCTTTTGTCAGATCTACTCTTTATAAACTGTCAAACCTTTTCCTTGGTACGGATTTGTCTTGGTCCTAAGTGGAGTTGTGATGATTATATGCAAATAATTGGGATATGCCGACTATAGACTTTAGGACATATCAGTTTATCAGTTTTCCCCGCTAAGGACTTCAATCTCTCATATGAAATTAATTTTCGTACAAGTAATATATATATATATATATATATATATATATATATATATATATATATATATATAGATATATCTACTATATATATATATATATATATATATATATATATATATATATATATATATATATATATATATATATATATATATATATATATATATATATATACTATATATATATATATATATATATATTTATATATATATTATAGTCTTTATATTCGGGTTATTGCACAACAGTTCCACTTAGGACCAAGACAAATCCGTACCAAGGAAACCTTACTACGAAGAAAAGGTTTGACAGTTTATAAAGAGTAGATCTGACAAAAGACATCTTGTCTGTCCGAAACTTTCACTATTGCTTTCAGTTCGTCAGCCGTTACGTGCGAGGCGACGAAGGCTCCTTCAGGTAAGAAACGAACACTAAAATTTCCTGTCTCTCTTTGGAAGGTTCCTACAGCAATCGCAATGGCCGTTCCCTGTTGTACGGAACGGGAGCCCTGGATTTTGGCCACAAGGAGCCTCGCGACCATTGAGAACCTGACGGTGGTTTGGGGAAAGTCTGAACAGCTTTTTCCAGTTAATAATCACTTTTATTCTGTCATCTATGGACATGAACACGTTCCTCACTGAACGTGTTCTTCATGTCCATAGAAATCCTTGAACTGTGAAGTGGAAGGGAGACGATAAATTCGTATATATATATATATATATATATATATATATATATATATATATATATATATATATAGTATATATATATATATATATATACGCATACACAAACGCGCGCACACACACACACACATACAAACACACACACCACACACACACACACACATATATATATATATATATATATATATATATATATATATATATATATATATATATATATATAAATAGGTGTCTGTAGTTTTCCACCATACCTTGTAATGTTATTATTATTATTAATATTATCATTATTATTATATTTATAACTTCTCTATTCCAGTCCCTCTACGAAAGAACATTAAGGGTAAAATATGCATAACAAACGTGTCAAACTGAAAGGCCCAATGAGGACTTTTGAAAATCAGAGATTATTCTCAAGGTTAGATAAAAAAAGAGAGAATGTTGGTTCACTGTGAAAGAAATGAAAAAGAAATGAAAAATGACAGGAAACGGTTGAGGAACTCTCCTCCCCCTCCCGCGAAGAAACCGGCTGTGTCTCTGGTGTACTGAGAAAAAACGTGCTGATCCTGGAACGTTGCTTGTGTCGTATGTTGCTGGAAACTAACACACCATAGAGACGTTTGAGGAGGTATCGTGAATAGACGAAATAATTTTTTGTCGTTGTATGTCAATACGAAAACTGTGACGGCTATGAATTCTATCTTGCTGTCATTGTGCACACGAAAGTGATGGGAAGGTTTCCTGAACAATGCTATTATTGCATGTGCACCCACTGCAACACTGCAATGTTTTGGGTGAAGATAAGAATCGTGTAAACATGACTCACATTCATCTAGAAGCGGAAAGAAACCAGCGTGTATTCATTGTATCTTATGAAAATATCAGGTATTTGTGTGTAGCTGCTGTCTGGAGAACATATTAAGAACAATTAAGAATACAAGAAGCAGAGGTGAATGGGCCTGACTGTGCATCTGACATTCGAGTATGGTCTGAGAGTCTTGCCGAATCGACGACGTCTCAAATTTATTTGCAAAATTGCCAGGCTGTGAAGGGGTCGTCACTCCTACCAAGGAGCTTCTATAGATACCCTTTATATAAACTATGAAATGACTTTAATAACATGCGCTTGAAGGTGATTTTGTCATACAGTAGAGTGTCATGTAGTACCTGTCTGTGCTTGCGCATGTAAGATTACTCCTAAAGTGCCACAATATGAAGTGCCAATAAACTTGCTTTTTGTTATGAGCGAGGATAAATTCGTGGTGTCAACAGTCCCCCGTTGAATTCAGAACCACGCCTCTCAAACTGTCTAGCGTTGAGCAAAAATCTGTGTAAGGTTCGGTGTTTAAATGTCTAAAGCTAATTTAGTCTAAATCCTTAGTGTATTAAAACTGCCCTCTGTTAACAGAGGAGATATACTATCTATTGGTGTGCTAATCATGACATCCTAAGACAAGGAAAAATCCTCACTGTGATCGTACGATGCCGCATAACAACGGAGCGACAGTAACACTGTTCAGCCTATTTCAAGGAGGGACTTGGGCGTCCAAGTGTCTTCGAAGTTGACTTGTCATGTACCGCAAGTACGTCCTCGACCGACTGGACACCCAGCAGCAGCAGCAGCAGCAGCATCTGCCCTCGCCTCCGGTTGCCAACGCCTTTCCCGACAACCATTTGATCGTGGGTGAGGCTCAGTCCAAGGCTGCCAGAGCTGGGGCACTCCACAGGAGGGACTCAGGGGCTCGTGTGGCTGAGTCGGGCACCTGCAGGAGTGACAGAAGTGACTCCGGCATCGAAAGTGAATTTGGAGGCTCTAAAACGTTCAGTGGTCAGAAAAACGATATCAGAGCCTCCTACAGCAAGGGCTCTGCTGGCCAGGACAAAGTTGATTATAAAGTTGAGCTGAAGAGTCACCGTGAGTGGGCACCTTACAAAAAACCCGACAGAGTCAGAAGTGAGCCGGACATTATAACGAATCAGTCTGTGAAAGAGAAAGGGCAGTCAGAAAGCCAATGCAGTTCAGGAACACCGAGCAAGAGCAATGACGCTGCAGATATCATCACTGACCCTCAGAGCGAATCAAGGATTTCGCGCTTCAGCAGTTTCTCCGAGGGATACGTCGAATCACAGGCACAAAAACGGCCCCCTCGCCACATCCGCTACAATTATTCCGAGGTTGACTTGTTCGATGACTTTGTATCCAGAGACAGCACCCCCGAATTCCGGCGGCCCCCGAAAGAGATTACGGTGAGAGATATTGAGCGAGGGATCTCGCAGAGAGTGGCCCTATCTTCCAAACTCGAAAACAAAGACCGTCAATCGCCGTCTCCCGTGCGACTTTTGGATGCTCATGGATGTCATGATGTCAAACAAGAACTGATCGTGGCCAAGCCCATAGCTGAGGCGGCGAAAGGGAAGCCCCAAAGCCCGATGCTCTTCCAGAACCGGCGAAACGATGGCTTCTCCAGAGCGTCCGTCGAGAGTGTTCGTCCGACGCATTTCCCCTCGGGCCTTTCCTACGCCAGTGCCAAAGATGCTGGTAAAGTTCTTCCCGTCAAGGATGTCGGCAAAGGAAAAAGAAGTCATTTGGACGCCCGGAATGAGACGGCCGACCCCAAGAAACTCTCTCCTCGATATTCCAACCATTTGCAAGGCGAGCATCCCTGGCCACAGACTGCTTTCAAGGGGAAACTTTCCGAGGTAAACAGAAAATATTAGTCAAAGGTCGTGGTTAGTTTTGTGATTCCTAAATGTATTTTTTAGTTGATGAATTCTATAGAATTAACTCTTACGTCTGTTACATATACAAATGCGACATGTACACATACATTAATAATTCTGCATTTTGTACTGATGTCGGTACTTCATTGTTTGTTCTACTGTTCCCAATAATAAATATATATCGTCTATCTCCTCCAGTTCCATATGTTCTTATTTTCATCTAATAACAAAAAGGCTGGGTGTTGCAAATCATGTGTCATTGTTACTGCTTTCTTACTCAATCGTTATACAATCTGCTTGAGACCAATCATTGCAACAAATGTTCACCTACCAGTTTGATGTATTGCTGAATATTCAATCATTCTTTAGTATTTTGAAGAAAGAAAATGCGTCTACAACGATTCAATAAGAAACTTGAAGAGCTGAATTTAACCCGTTTATTGTGAACACGAAATTGTCGTCATCACTTCTGACTGATTATATAAGAACTGTGGCTTTCAGTTTCAAGTGATATGATGATTTGCTGGTTGTGAAGGTAAGGATCGTGTTACTGTAGGAGTTGAACACAATAGCCGAACACTGTGTTCGTATTTATTCGACAGTAGCAGAGTACAATCGACTACTCTGGTGGTGAAGAGAAGAGGTCTTCCATATCCGACAACCCTCGATGATCTGCAATTTCTGCTGGAAGGTTCAAACCCAAGTGAAATTTTAATTCGTGAGCTTCAGCATTGCATGTAGCGTGTTTGAAACTGAGATGAATCCCCGACTTAATTTCAAAACAAAACAAGCGCGCATCGGTCCATCCTTCGTGAAATGATCCCTCCTCTGAAGATTTCACGTTAATTGATGTCCCGTTGCTTTCTTGTCTTCTTCCCAATCCTCTCTATTTTTAAATATTGGTGAAGATGGTCATGGCGTGTATGCGCACTGTATTTTCCATATTTTCACTATTATAGGAATGTAAACAAAGCTTTCTGTTCTAAACCTCTTTTTGTAATTATTTTCAAGATGTAAATAAACAAGTCAACAAGAATTCAAAAACTGATCATTTGACGTCATCTTATTTTTGTTCTTACCGAGGTCAATATTCTCTCATGAATGAGAAGCTCTCGCCCAATAGAATTATTTATTCATGGGAAAACAAGAAGCAAAGAAGCGCTCATCAGTGGAATGGAGCTGTGCATTTCAAGATGGAATTAAACATGTAATGCGAAAGCAGGCGACGTTCTGAGGCGTGAAAAGTGCAGTTCATGTTTCGGTCTCTCTGTTTCATGACTTCAGACAGCGTCGTACCTTGACAAAGGTACGACGGGAAAAAACGACTTGACTTTTATGAAACACTAAAACAGAAAAGAGCGTCTAAAGTAAATCTAAGTTATTCAATTTCAGTTTTCGATCATAAAATATCTTTTGAGAAAACTTGTTCTGAATAAGACATTCCTCTTGCTAAAGAGTAAGTTCAATATAGGATAGTTTACACAATACTCTTTTCAAATTTATTTAGAAAAAAGTTACCATCCGTCTCGGAATGAAAATAACAATTGGTTGACGATTGACAGCGCATAGGTAGTGAATTTTGAGTTCAAGTTCATTTTGAACAAAATTTGGCTTTAGAATACATCTAATTTTTTGTCTGATGCGTCACATTTAAAATGTAATTAACTATTCAAGAATTGATTAGAAGTGTAAAGTTAAATTTCAACAGAGGAAGGTTTTTAATGACTGAATTTCACTCTAGCGTGACTTGGCTAAAATACATATTTTCAACATAGCGCTGAACAAGAGAAGCTTTTGTCGTGTTTGACTTAAATAAGCCTTAGTTTTGTTTTAGAGGAATGAACTTCAGTAAATGGAACGATGTTGCTTAAGGAACTTATCTAGAGCAGGAAATGGAGTTTTATTTATATGAGACATTAAATTCAGCGACACTCAGTCTTTCCTATTCTGCAAATGTAGAGAAAGGCAGAATTTGAAAAAGATGTTTCTACGATATTGGCAGCTTTCTTTGAACTTACAAATACTTATAAGGCCTGTTTTCCATAACTTCGTTTTTAACGATCTATCGCTTTTTGTAACCGTATTCTCTGAACGTCAATTCATCACCCGGTTTCATATGGAAAGTAACGAATGTCAGAGCCTTTTGTATTTGCAAAATCTGGTTATAACATAGTCAGATCTTTAGTGAAGTGTCACGGGGGCAACAGTTGATTTGCTTGATTGTCTTAGTGTCTTTGGGCAAACATCTGTCTCGTCAAAAATCTCTATTTTTGATATGATCACGGCAAAAGAGCCGGTTGTTTCGGACTGAGTGAGACAAAAGTGAACGGGAAATGTGAGTAGCAAGGAGTGATTGAGTCCATGGTATCTGGAAGATGTTATGCTATGAAAAGGGTAAGTACCTACTGGAGCGTCCGGAATACTATCTGGAAACGGTCCCACCACAACCGCCCCCCCCCCCCCCCCCCCACAAAAAAAAAAAAACTGCAGATGTGTCCATTTGAGAGTTGAATGGATGAGACTGACTGTGGCAGGAATACAATTTGTATTTGTGAATGTGTATTATGGTCCCTAAATAACAGAAAACAAAGATATCGTTAACAGAGTCTGAATCTATGACTGACCGGGTTTGAGAAACATGAAGTGATTGCACCAAGTCAGTGATTCTTAAACTATGGGGCGCAAGCAGGGTTGCTGGTTGGGGACTTATTCTTTTAATTTGTGATGTTAATTACAAAATTGCCCAAAACATTGCCACTGTTTCCATATGTTTTCTAATTACTTTCTCACATCAACCAAAAATTCAAACGGTGAGTTAATTTTCATTTCAAATCTTGATTATGAAATGTCTTTTATTGTTAGACAACTTATTGTTTATAGTTTATAACTGTCAAAATTTCATGGGTATCGGGGCTTGGAATCTATATATAATGCAGAGGGGGGCGCAAGGTAAAACAAGCTTAAGAACCCCTGCACTACGTCGGTAATTTGAATGGAAAGGCAGATGACAGAAAGAGATGAGTTAGTAAGCGTGGAGTTACCCAGTAAAAGAGGATGGAGAGAATCTTCTGGAAATGTTTTAAGAAAGAGGCTTGATTGGTTGAAATACGATGTTCGCTAAGAATATGGAAGGAGAATGCGGAAAGGAAAAACGTTATTGCAAAATAATTTGTTTGATCAGAGTCGAAGTAAGAGCATTTTAATAGATGCAATGGTGACGAGGAGATTGCCTGGAAGCATAGCTATAAATGTAACTGAGGCAAGAGAAAGAAGTGAGTGGTGCATAATATAAGGAAAAAAATGGGCAAATTGTAAACTTGGGTTTGAGACACATAGGTGAGAGGAGCAGACGAAATGTATGTAAGACTCGAGTGCTTGTGGTACAAAAGTGTTAAAAGAAGGAACACAAACAGCAGGAGGTAGGATCAGAAAAAAATATCTGGTGAAGGAAAATGAGAAATCGGAGGTGCAGTTCAATGACAGAATAGAAGTGCCTGTGCAGTTTCATAAGAGGATGAGCAGAGCAGTCCCGACGAAAATGAAGGATGACGAGAATAGGGAGAATGAGTAGGGAAGGTAAAAAATGATTCCATGGAGAGTAAAAAGTTATTTTATAGGGAAGTAAAAGCCGACAGAAAGGATAATGAACCAGTGGATCGCAGAGTAAAAGATGCAAATGGTATTTCTGATGCAGTTTAAATTTATTGCAGTCTTGGTAGATGGACTGAGTGTTTAGAAAAGTTGTTAAATGTCGAAGATAAAGCAAAATCTTAGGCCGATGAAACAAGAGTGAAAATGTTAGTGAAAAGTTTCATGAATTTTGAGGACGTTAGGAAGACAATGTAAAGGCTGAAGGATGGCAAGCTATTAAGAGTCGATGGGATTAAGAATGATATGATGCCAAAAGTTCTTATGGTGTAATTGCCTGGCTGACCCGGCTTAGTAAGATAACTTGATCAGTAACAATAGTAGAGGTAGATATGATAGAAGCAACTGTGAGATTTATTCGGCAAAGTATGCCAGGGGAGGTGTATGGTGGGATTTTGATACAGAAAGTAACACAGGTGACAGAGGGACTGACGGGGGAAACAAGCATAGATTTAGATAGGGAAGGTAGCATGTCGATCAAATGTTTGTCATGAAATAGTTAAGTAAGAAGACGAAAAAGAAGGACAAAAGGAGTTGGTGGCATAAATGAACCTGAAAAGGCTTATGAAAGTTTAGCCAGAAGAAATCTGGAGCATGTTTAGCATTTAGAGATAATCAATCATTGAGAGAGCTGGAAACATTTACAGTTGAAATGAAATGGGCATTACAATAACATGGAAAAGTGACTGGTTTTGGTTTAAAAATAGGGCGAGACCTGTGCCATCTCTCCATAACTGGTCAATATCTTTTTGGATGGAGTGATGTGGCAAGTCGAAGAAAGGAAGGCAGACGTAGACGT
>NC_061110.1:58500096-58532596 GCF_015104395.2 Macrobrachium nipponense | reverse complement strand
AGGCGCATAACACGAAGCGCAACCGAAACGTAATTAATAATGCCACGGCTTATCATTTGCCAAGTCTCATGATGCGTTATGGTAAACTGACACACACACACTATTATCATTTCTAGCTTGCGTAGGAAACTCTGTGCTGTCATTTCTAAAAGCATCCAGCGGAGTAACCAATGGACATGACAACATAAAGCCTTTTACATTGACCGCGTAAGCCAGCGATTCTGTACTGGATACATTTGACTATTCAGGCAGGATGAAAGAAATACTTTAAGTTCTCTTGAACAAATGGGCAGGACCTGATTTTGAAATATACGCTGGGAGGTGAAAGATATCTATCTACATTGATGTGCTGTCTTACACAGTATTTTGAAGTGAACGCGCATGAGACAGCAGTTCTTTGGTACAGAACTAGTCAGTACTCTGTAAGTCATTCGGCAGAATCATGAATAATCGACAAGAAGAAAGAACAAAAAATGTCAAATGTAACTTTGCTTTAAATTATTTCGGGCACAAAACAAATATGCATATAAAATATAACCAATGACACGACACCAGTTGTAAAGGAACGCCTGGTGTGATTTGCAAAATAACGCAAAACCACAATAGTTCAATAGGACAAATTGCTGACTACGAGAACCACTACTGATACATCTAAAGCCAGGAAATGTTCATAATTTTTCATAAGTATATATGTTACGTGAGTTATATCGTAATTGAAACTTACTAACACACGAATAAAAATTTCATTAGTGGAACATGAGGAGATCGACCAACTCATCCCTCGATCGCTCGGGACCCAGTTAGGAAGACCACTATGAAATTGGGGACTCAACTGACTGACGCCGCCGCAGATGAAGGACGAACACCAGGGCCACCGAATTATAATACCCTCCAAAATTATTACATTTCCGGGAGCAGTTTCGATCGAAGAATATAAAGTAAAACCAGGATTAATAGAGATTAATCCTGAGTAAAACCAAAATGACTACGAACATGTAGTACGTTTTCGGCGTTGCCACTTTTCCCAGATTTGATTCATAAATATATGACCTAAGTTGAGATGCAACGTAGATGTGGCAAAAACGTTGCCCTATCTTTCTTATACCAGGTAAAAATGGATAAACACCTTGACACTATTGTTCTGCATTTCTAAAGTGGTCAAATGAAAGAAAAAATTTACCTTTGATGACAAGTTCAGGGTGATTCATAGCACAAAAAAAGCTGAAGTTAATGAAGATTTGATATACATTAAATTGTTTTGATAACACAGTATATAAGAATGATATATTTTCTAATCACTTAAATGAATAATAAAAATGCCCAATATCTAGCCCAGACTCACTGGTGAAAATAAATGATACAGAGTGATAAAGAAAAAAAATACTGTTTTTGGCTCTGCAATGATGGCAGATTGTCAATTAATTTGTCTTTGTCCCTGAACGGGATTTTATGACCTGATCAAAGAACCCCGAATCAGGGAGAAGTTTGGCAGCGTAGCTAATGACAGCCATGTTCGTAGTCATTCTGGTTTTATTGTAGATTAGTTTCCCTTATTCATATTTCTGGGATTTTGAGAATCCAGAAGGATTAGGACTTCTGCCGAATGCGATCAAAACGATTCCTGTGGAAAAGTACGCGTAACTGTCCAACATTACATTATGATATGGAACAATAGACTAAGAAAAAAAATACGGATAAGTAACAAGTAAAATTATGTTTCATGGAGGGAATGGTAAATAACACGCTTCTAGTTTAGTTATTTACATATGAATGTATTCAGTCATTTAGTTTGATTGAACCAGCGAGGTCGGAGGATTGATGCACTGGGAAAATCGAACCATAGTAGATTCACATCAACCGTGCATTTGATGTCTAAGCTAGTCCCTTACGACGCTCCTGATTAGCTGTTGATAAGCCAATGACAGGGCTGGAAACTCTCAGTCTCTCGAGAGAGTTCACATGGGTAGGATCTATGTTCATCCTCTCCTGAGGTATACGTCTTATACATAAATCCTTCTTATATTAACTCTCTCTCGAGACTGAGTTTTCCAGCCCTGTGATTGGCTTATCAACAGCCAATCAGGAGCGTCATAAGGGACTGGCCTAGACATCAAATGCACGCTTGAGGTGAATCTACTTTTTTTATAGATCTGCAACAAGTCAGAATCTCAGGCCCCGTTGGGAGACACTGAACTGAGTTCTGCAGTTCATTCTCTGCCACATGATATGCAAATGAGCGAGCAGTCATCTTATTCCCACTCATTCATCCGCCGTTATCATTATTGAGCGCGCCACTTTCCAGCCTCGAATTTTGAGATATATATTACAATGCACTTACAGTCTGAGCGCTTCCCTGGTGTTCTACCCATGACATTTCAAGTTACTGACATTCCTAGCTTTCTTTTTTCGTGTTGGATCTCTTTGCAAAGTCATGATATGTTGTAAAGAAAGTCAAACCATTTATTCTAAATCCAAATAGGGTCAAATCCCCCGGAGGAGCATTACGAGAGATTCTCTCCTGTCAAAATGAACAGAAAAAGAATTTTTATGAACCGTACGAAATCAGGCGCTGAAAATTATGAATATCCTCAAGACATGTGCGGACTGAAATCTCTACCGGTACCTAAAATATGGCTTTTGTATTTTCGCCGTGTTATCTACGATTATTTTATCTGAGATGGGGAAGGTCCCCTCCCGATTTCTTTTTCAATATCAAGCCGTTTCACATCTATAGATACAAAAAAAATAATAATATATGCACACTCTCGTAAAGGTCACTTCTACATTCAAACTCCAATTCCTGAATCATGGATGAACCCTCGGGGTGGTTAAATTTCTACAACATCAACCATTTCTTACACCTATCCGAGGGGCTCATCATAGTGCATCGAATCCTCTATTTACGCTTTGCCATTCACACTTATCTTTCGCTTGTTCTTACACTACCGATCTAAGCCGTCATTCTAGTGTCAACCAAATAATGGTCTGATGTGCCGCTACCTGCTCCCCTCAACACCAGCACATTCATCGTCTCGTTCTTCCATTTACTCTATACTGACACTAAACTGTTTTCCTCATCATTGCCTCTTTGCTCAGTACTACACTTTGTACTTATAAACACTGTTCTTTGGAAACCAAAGGAAGCTTCTTACCCAATGTTATATCCACAAGACTAAATTCTCATTTACCCCAAGAACTCCATATCTATCAACAATGCTCTTCTTTCTCTTCGTCTCACTTTTCCATTCATATCACTGAAGTTACAGAGCCTCCTTCTGTGTTCCCAGGTCTTGCCAGGCACATATTCAGCTCTGGAAAATATTAGTTCCTACTATCATTCTCTTCTAGTCACAAAACTTAATATATACTCAGTATTACAACGTTTGCTGTTACCACACTTAGTCCTACCTATTATATAGAGTAGAATAGAATAGAATATAGGATTTAGGCCAAATACCAAACGCTTGGACTCATGAGATCATTCAACGCTGAAATGGAAATTGAGAATCAAACGGTTTGAAAGGCGTAAAAGGAGGAAAACCTCGCAATTGACCTACGAATCTGGTGGAAAGTAAGATGGAAGAAAGGGAATCTGAACGGAGGTACAGTAAAAAGAATGAAAGGGGTTGCAGTTAGGGGCAGAAAGGATTATGCAAAAAACTTTAAGTAATGCCTGAGGTGCATCGCATGAGGTGCACTGATAGCATCACCCCCCTAAGGAGCCTACCGATATAATCCTCAAGGTAACACATCCGAACTCTTTGAGCCGTCCCTGAGTCTCGCTGACATTATCCTAACTGCCTCTTCCCGCCATTGTGCCTCTCACCTTCCCAAGACATCATCGCTCCGCTCTTTTCATTTCTGTGTACCTGCCCTTCAACCTTCGTTTCACCAATACCCAAAACATCAGGCTTTCTAACATTATACAAATCAGATACCAAACTTCTCTTCTCTTCTTATAGTCATCTGATTCTTATTCGAAATAAAACTACAATGGATTTACATGTCTATGATACAAATTTTACCCTCTTACATTTTAATGTCTAAAGAATAATTGTCATATAGACTACATATTTATCTACCGCATACAAGTGGTCTCAGGATAATGTGCTTTATATTAGAGGCAGAGGAATAACAAAAGTCAAAGAAGGGACAAAGATGAAGGCGAGGAAATCGAATGGGTCATGGAATCGTTATTGTTTGTAAACGATGAAGAGTTCACTAAGGATTGTGAAGAGAAGCTTTAGAAACTGGTGACAGTCAGAAAAAAACTTGTAAGAGGATAAAGCGGAAGGTGAATTCAAATACAAATAAATTATGAGGGTAACCGGAAGCAAGAAAAATGGCAACATGGAAGTCACGCTAATATGGACAGTGGAAAAATAGAAAGGGTTCAATTCTATGGGCGTCTGAGGGAAAATACACCGAAAAACGGTAGAAAGTGAAGTGTGGATGGTGAGGGCGAGTGGAAAACGAAAGTAGGAACTGTTGAGATTACTGACCTCTGTAGTATTTGCGGAGAAAAGAAGTTGAAAGGAAAGTCATCTGGTTGAAAATGGATAGTTTGTCATCACCTTTATTAAGTTTCTGTCTGTGTCTATGTTTGTTGTTTGTTGTTTGCTAAACAAAATAGACCAGAAGAGCAGAGTATAGGAAACCTTCCCCATGAGTATCAAAAGTATTCTAAGATACACAGTATTCCATACGTATCTCTCTTCGCTGTCATCTTTGCGAAAATACTTAAAGGAAGACAGAACATTCATGAATGAACGAATTGATTCCTTTGTTCTTAACGAGTTCAAAAATGTGAAGAAAAGGTGGGGGCTCTTTTTAAATCAGTAGCTAATGCTTTTCGCAATCAGCTGGTCATAATCTGCTAATGACTAGTCTCTTTCAGCATACTTAGGCGAGTGTAATCACGCCCACTCACATAGAACGATAGATGGATAGAGGTTATCAGAATCTATCGTGCATAGTTGACATCTGCGTGTTTCCACTCTGATTTATGATTTCAGGTAGAGCAAAATACGCAGTAAAACTTCATAAATAATTATTCGAAGAATTTTTTATCATACCTACCAACGCAGATAAACATGCTTTTATGTCCGTATATATGACCCAGAACGTACACACACGCAAACACAATTACATACCTACATACGTACAAAGTTATATGTGTACATATATAAATATACATACTTATATATGTATACAAAATATATAATGCATACAAAATATATAATGCATACATAAATTTCATATCGGTGAGAACTGTTTGAGTCTAAGCGTATGTTGTTTTGTTTGCAGCCCCGTGCTTGGAGTTCTCTGGGAATCTGTACCTATATACTCGTACTTCTACTATTTGCCATAGATTTCGCTTCTTTCGATGCTCCACTTTCAGCAGAAGTTTGCAGAAGGAATGTTATCAGAGCTTGAAAATGACAAATATAGTTGATCTCAGTGAAATACCTTCACTATTCGAATTGTGCTTCAAAGAAAATGGAAATATTTACAGTGGAATTTTTTTAAACGTTGAGATATACAGCATCTTTTGCATGAAATGAATAAGGTATCAAGAAATGCTGGAAGGCCTCATACGAAATTCATTGCAAAAACACTAAATAGTCGGGAAAAACGAGTTGACATTTGATTGACTTTTGCCCACAATTTACTTTAATGAATACTAAAGCCCCGCTGCTACGCATCTCGGATATAATGTGCAATACGACAATCCTTTCAACTTTTAGCTGTACACAAATATCACCAATAAGTTATCTGTACGACGGTAAGCGATTCATTATATAGCGAAGGGGTCCTGTTACAAAACCGTAAGTATTACTAATGGGACCGCAGTTATGTATAAAATTTAATCGCTGATATTAATATTTACTTCCCAAGATTGTTTGACATTCTGTTAGTATTCCATTTGTAACCAATTCAAAATGATATAACAGAAATCTGATTATGTTCTGGGTTTCCCCTCAGTCTTCCAGTAAACCCTCGTTTGTTGCAAGATGCGAGCGAGTCCTTTTCAAGTTTTCCGGCACATCAGTCAACCCCTTCCATTTTAGTCCAAAAACTGCAGATAACAACGTTTCATCTTCCCACACGTCCTGGCTTATATTTAGTTGTCTTAATGCATAACTTAATACGATATCCCAGATTGGAACACATTTTCTATGGTATGGCCAGAAATAGATTGAAAATGAAAACTATCTACGAAAGTAGGGAGTTGTAATGGAAGCAAATTGCTTGTGTATCAAAGTCAACAGAGTGGCATCAATTCTGTCAGGTTTCTTTCCCATATTGCCTGTTATTCGTCTGCGTTCTTCGTGACGCAGAGAAGCTAAGAAAGCATAAACTTAAGGGACTTTGAGAAAGTCTAGACTTAAAGGGAATCCAAGGGGGGTATGTGGGTATGTACCTGTGAGGCCTTTGAGGAAAGTCTAGACTTGAAGGGAAACTAAATGGGTACCTGTGGGGACTTGGAAATCATCCTGTCGCCTCCGTTACCAACAAACTGGAAGAAAATTGGGGTGACGACACTGCCTTTGTCTCCATCTTTTAAATGATATCTTATAAAAAGCAAGTGCTTATATGAAGATTTCATGTCAACAAACACTGCATCATCATCTGATTATTATTTGAATACTGAGCCATTTATTTCATTATGCTTTTCTTTACTCTAAGGTCTGTAATCAGACCAAAGTTTGTGATATGCATGGGTACCTAGTACGTAATCGTAATACATCCTCTTTTGTGTTGGCAATTATTAAGAGCGTGTTGTTAATGACTATCCACAGTAATATCATGGCTCTAATATTGTTGACATATCAGTTTGTCACTGACATTGGCTTGTTTATTTGACAAAAAAAGGCAATCATACAAAAGGCTTAAGGGATATTAGTCCATCGAAAGTCCAATTTTCGTACTTTTGCCATAAAATTCTCTGTGATTTGGATTCTCCTCCTTGAAGTTTAAGATACACCATCATGCGAGAAGCCCAGGTTTTTAGGTCGCTTTCACTTTCATCCTAATGGTGGCAAATTTATCATCACTGTATCAGTTTATAAGCCCATCGCCATCAAGGACAAAATCAAAATGTCACACTATGGAAAGAAAACGACGAGCCCTTGTCCTGAAAAATTTATGGTGGGTTTTTTGAATTCGGTGCTAAATTACATACTCAGTATAATCGACCGTGTTGGGTTGAAACTATGGAGGAAAAAACACAAGTTTTAATTCCACATTCCTATTTTGACTGTCCTATATAGAGGAAGCAGTAAAATAACCAACTGCAAAGTCTTTTAAGAATAATTCAGTTTCTCTCAATGTCTCCATCAAGGGCGCAAAAGGAATAGCTAGGAACCATTTCGAAAGGGAAAAGCTGCCAGCCATTTCCAGTTGTGGACATTTATTTTGCACAGGAAGAGCTGAGAGTCATTCCCAGTGAGAAAGGTAAGAGCCATTTCCGACTGGAATAGGTGAGAGCCATTTCCGGAAGGAACCACAGAAACAGGCGGCTCTGAAATGAAGTCATATCAGTGTTGTGACACAACCCAGGCCGCCTTGCACACCAGACTTGAGCTGTGACCTGTGCTCTGACATCTGTCCTAACCTTCTGAACCCTGACTTTGCAGAGGCAGCAGCAGCCGCCGCAGCAACCGCCGTTTGAGACGTCCTCTGGGAAACCTGGAACGCCGCCGGTTCCTTCCAGATCTACTGGCTGTTATTCGTCCCTCTGCTGCAACAAAACCTCCGTAGCCAAAAGGTGACAAAGAAATCAGACAACAGAATTAAAAATAAACGAATGGACGATGATGAATAATCGCAGTTTGACAAAAGAAAGAGATGTATTTTCATTAGACTTCATACACTTTCCAGAAGTACTTGTTGCGGGGTTCGTAGATCTTATTGTCAAACAATGGATATTTAGACTCTGTCAAGGGAAGTACCTCATGAACTAAACTTTTATCTAGTAGCATATAGTAGGATTTATTGAAGGCAAGTCTCTTCCTGTATATTAGTTGATTGACTGATTTGTGGCTATAAACTGGCGTCACAGCATCTAGGTTATTGACGCCGGTATATTAGTTTGTAATGTATTCCATACTGTATGATTTTATTTTCACTAAAAATTTCCTGTTGAGAAATATCATGAACATAAACTGTTTACTTATGCAGCAGCCCTTGTAGTAGATATTACTTATATCATCTTTGGTAGGCGGACATTGATAAAAAAAAATAGTATATTTAATATTGCTAGGAATTTCCGGTCAGTTAGAAAGCAAACTCAAATTTGCCATTCTTAGCAATACTGAAATATTTCAAATTCAATTTTTTCTGCAAAAAAAAAACAGAGAAAACAATTGAAAACTTCCCCATGAATGGTGCTAAACCACTGTCATGGAATTAAAGAATAGAACCCATTTACAACAGCTACCCCCTGAGCACATGATTATCCAGAAAGCAATTCTCCTTCAAGGTAATCCTTGGACTTCCCAGACTCAATCGTGCCTAAACGCCCTCATTTGTAGGCTGCGAGGCTCTCCTGCTGATCGATCGATCGACAGTCGCTTCGCGCTTCTTCATACGACACTTCCAAGCAGAGCAGGAAACCGGATTAGACTCCTGTTCATTCAGGCAGAAGTGACCTGACCCAGTGACAGTGGTCTCAGTCACGCAACATCAAAAACTCATTCCAGTTTCCTTTGTTCATATCAAATGCTCTGAATCTTTTTTGTAAAAGCAGTCATTACCATGATTTGTCTCACTTTGATTACTTTTTCCTGTGAAACATTGTATTTGAAGGTTTCTGAAATTTGTTACAGATACGAAGTCTATCTCATGTGAACTTGTAAGTCACTTGTATCTGCTCTTCAGTCCTTAACCTGTTCAGTATAGATAGTATATTGTCAGCTATAATATTATGTACCGAAGATATCTCGTTGAATAAATTCTGTTATCGATTGTTTATTGCACTGTCCTTCTGCAGAAATATAGTATACATTTGAGCATGCATAGGCATTACACATACATACGTACATATACAATATACATATATATATATATATATATATATATATATATATATATATATATATATATATATATAACACGATCACATACACACACATGTATATATATATGGGTATGTGCATTCTTTGCTAATTATACCTATCTTGGAAAAGGGGGTGGGGGCCTCCTATCGGAGTGAGCGCCGATTGGCCTTGTTAGTAATGTCTGATGCTTTGTGGATTTGAAAACTTCATATAATTAGCCCTAATTAACTGAACAGATGACAGCAGGAGCACATTCACTGCATAGAAAGGGAAAGAACATAAAAAGATTAGAGACTGCTCACTGTCTAAGGCCACATGACCCCTGTGACACTTATCTTCAGTAATACAATCCGGAGAAATACCCGAGTGTCAGGATTTTCTGAAATGAAAGGAAGTATTATTGATTGTTCTCTCTCTCTCTCTCTCTCTCTCTCTCTCTCTCTCTCCAGAAGGTGAAGAAAATAGGATTTCTAAAAATAGTGCTGCAAATCATAAATCTCTGTACAAAGTCAGTGCCCATTATCCTGCTGTCCTGTAACAAAGGAATTTGGTCAACCATCTATCAAAAGCTACGGACTAACGTAAAGGTGAAACTATAACCCGGTCATAGATTACTTTAGACATACACCAGAAATAGAAGAAGAAATGGTACATCACTAATATAGAAGAAGCCTTAATGACAGTGAAGACATACTTCTTTTCCAGTCAAACGTCACACAGAAGTTAGCCGTGTTATTGTCTTAGTTTCTAAAAAGAAAAAAAAAAAGTAACTTTCCACAAGTTGCCAACACTCACTCTCCATAATCAGAAGTTATTGCCTGTGTTGGTTGTTGACACTTTCCCTTGAAAAAATAAAAAAAAAAGAAACTTGATCCGACCTGCAACATACTCGGGATGCGTCCAAGAATTTCCCTTCATGCATAAATTGTAAACATTATATTCCTAACTTAACGTCAATTAGAACGTGCTAAAATCTAGTCAAATAAAGCCTTGTTTCTCAAACGAAAATTTAAATAAATACGCTATATTTTATTAGATATAACTTCACTGTACTGTTTAACATGCACATTATTATTTTTTTCACATTTTCAGCTAATAAATAAATCATGAATATCTTATCATGAAATTCCTGTATCTCTAACTCAACGTGAAACACTTCCTACAAACCTTTTTAGGCTTTCCACAGACCTTTCCCACCCCCAACAAGAGCAAGAACAACAACAAAGTAGTTTGTAGGCTTACTCCCCGAGTAAGCGAAAAACATTGGTTATGTGGGAGGAGACCGAATAACTTCATCTACCGCACGTGACATAAATAGTACTAAAAACACTTTGTAACCTCACTACGACGACGCTGCTTTCGACCATGACTCACTTAACTGTGCCTAATACGTCATAATGTAACTTGTCCTCACCGTCGTTAGCTTCAATATCAAGACGCCCTAATATTACCTAGGAATAAAGCCTCGGTCACGTGACCACAAGCAAGCATTTAGTAACCGAGATCGTCATACCACAATATTGATTCCTGTCTTCTCGGCACGCGAACTGGCAGGTTGAGTAATTCGCACAAGTTTAAAATCTTGAAGAACCATCTTACCTGGTTCGAAGTCAGAGAGAGAGAGAGAGAGAGAAAGAAATTCAAGGGCCCGACTAAAAACGGAACGAGAGATTCTGACAGCCTATGCCACCGTATTGACGGGCTAAATTTGGCTGATTTAGTTCTCCAGTTATCTGTCTGGGACAAACCCTCTCTCGGTAGGAGGACAAAAGCTGATCAGGTTAAAGGAAATAGTCTATATAATTGATAAGCTATATCTCAGGTACAGAGACTTGCACTGAGAAGGCTGTCTAAACAAAACTGCGTTGTAGGTAAGTAGCTCGAGCTATCTGCATTTACAGATTCAGAATTCGACTTCCTTATTTGAAAAATAGAGCTAGAAGTTTATTTTAACTGCAATGAAACAGTAACAAAACTCTGGGTAAAGGTAAAAATATTCACCTCGTACGATGTTCCAAGGAAATAACTTCGGAAATTTGCATAGATGTCAAAGCTGGAGCAGTCACTTCGGAATCTTCCGTGCAGTTCATTCACAGGACCAACATGACGCCATTAGAAACTGACAACAAAGAATCTGCAAGTTATTGACGCAGAACAGAAATTTCTTTTAGCCCGCCAGATATTTTCTCTCGTTCCTATTCATTCGGTCCTTCATTACCTAAATCACATTTATACCTATAGGTCTAGACCAGGGCTCTCCAAACTATGGCCCGCGGGCCACATCCGGCCCGCCACATAATTTCATCCGGCCAGCCTAACAAATAATTATCGCACGACTGGCATCACTGAATTATTCAATGCTGAAAATCTTACAACTCAATTTCAAATGGAAATTATCGATCTCCAGGCAGATGACAGACTGAAATATAAGTATAGAGAAGGAAATCTGAATGAGTTTTATAAATGCCTGCAGCCAGATCAGTTTCCAAATTTGATAAAATTTGCTTGTAGTTTTGTGTCCATTTTTGGTACAACATACTTGTGTGAACAAATATTTTCCAAAATGAAGTATGTGAAATCTAACTATCGAGCAAATTTATTTTGATGATCATTTGGAATCAATTCTTACAATTGGCTCATCTAATCTGGAACCTGATTTCAATGAAATTTTGAAGTCAAAACGTAAGTATCATTCGTCACACTAATTTGGTTGCATAAAACTAAAGGCAGGAAACTATTTAGTTTACCCTAATTTTTTCCAACAAGATATGTTTTATATTCTAATATTTGAGGAAATTAAATTACTGGCACTGATTTGTTTTATTTTTCTTTTTTTCCTTTGGCCCGCATAAATGTGGGAAATATATAATGTGGCCCTTACATTGAAAAGTTTGGAGACCCCTGGTCTAGACGATGCGCCCTCACTTACTCTAACTCAATAGCTTTCTTTTTCTTTTGTCCTCTCTGTGGAAGGCTTAGATCTCATGAAAGGGACAACAGAGAAAACCACGAAGAAAAGCACATCTATTTAAAAAAAATTAGGAATATAAGAGATTCCAGAAGCAAAGAATGACCGAGAATTCAATAACACTGAAAGGAAAGGAGCTGAGAGCTGATCCAATCGGTTAACTTTTCATTCGAAGTTTCAGCACAATTTGTGAAGAGTGACTTTTGAGCACAACCACGAGTCTTAGCACGTTTGACATTATATAGTGAAGTAGTTAAAAACAAAAACAAAACCGACAATTTGGATAAAGGATCATAAGAAAGAGAAGAGAACGCTGGGATCAAAACGGAGTGGGGCGAGATTACCTTAGCAATGGCACTCTCTCATCTCACTGGTTCTACGAAAAGTGTTTGATTCAAATACGTCTGCAAATAAGATAACGACTGATTTATCTTCATACTGAAAAAAATTCCGGTTAAGTATCCTGGTCACTGATACCAAAATCTAAGGAAAACAAGACTCTTAAGATTCCTGAGCACAGAAATGGACCCCAACTGATCAACCGATGCAGATTACACTCTTATGTGAGACGTCCATGATGCACCAATAGTTATCTTGACAGACGCCCACATGACTCAAAATGTTAAAGCTTATGGTAGCAATTCTATACCTAGAGCATATGTGTGAAGGCTTATGAAATGGAAGAAGATTCATATGGAGACAGGTCAGGTCAGCGACAGCAAAGCAGGAATCTCCCAAGAGGGTTAATACAAGAAAAAAAACTTCAGGCTGAGAGGTTCTATGAACTACTGAAGCCTAAGCTTACCCTTTATTAGCATCTGTATTTTGTAGTTGCGTATTTCTCCTCTCAAATCTGCTGACTGGGCAATGGATAATCTGAATGAAAATCAAAGTAGGCAGTTTTAAAATATGTATACGGTATACGTATGAAATGTAAGTACGTATAGGGTAAATATTTCTAAGCGTTTGTGGGCTAACATTTGCTTAGAACGAGGCTGTACCTACAGTAGATTCACTTCACCCTCCTCAGGGTCCTTTTTGAAGTAAACAAATCCTTGTATGGTGAAAAGTTCCTCAGAAATATGGTAGGATTTTATCCAGACGTAGTACAGGTCAATTTGAGCGTATCGAATAGAAGAACTAAGAAAGGTTTGGTCCTTAACTCTGACTTGAACGTTATTTTCAGCCTTTCATAAACAAGGTGCGACCCCTCACCCACGACCAACCCCTCCCCCCCCCACCCCCCACCCCCATAAAAAATGGAAATTTGGTATAGAAAATTTAATTGTTGGAAACAGAAAACAGTTGTTGTTGTTGATAGAAACATTGTTAACACAGAAAAACACAAATGTTAGATGTGGTGTTCAAAATGCTTTCGGTGGGAGGCTGCACAGTTGAGTAGACAGTCCAGCCAGCTTCCAGTCGCCCTTTGGATAACTTCAAGCGGGACATTGTTCCAAGCTTCCATCAACAGAGTTTTTGTGTATTGAATGTCTGCCACTTCTCTCCTCTGTCGTTGAAGTTGGTGTAACAGTAAACCTCAGATAGTAAAGTCCACTTCGTTGAGATCTGGACTTTTTGAGGACCATTCGTTATGTTCAATGATGTCGTGAGTAGTGGCTCTGAGCCTTGCATGCAAGAGTGTGTAAAATACATAATGTAAATCTATAATGTCCTTTTTTGTGGGGCACTCTGTAGAATGGATGAGATAGCACTTGAATCTTTGTTCAAAACATTTGGAGGTGAAGGTTCTAGTTTTCGAATCAGTAGCGGTCTTTTTTAGAGCAATCAACGTTGTTTATGACAACACCTTTATAAAAGTCACAGGCAAGATACCCCACATAATAATATTCTGAATATTTTCTTTACACGTCATAGAACCATGATAACTTCATTTTACGTATCCAATATTGTAACTCACAAAATGACTTTGTAGTCTCCGGAGATTAAAAGAAAAAAAATCGGCCCCTTTGTCGTTTCTAAAAATCCTATTTTTGTTGTCTTCTAGATAAAAATATTAACTTGAAATAATGTGGTAAATAAGTCTAAGAAATGAAGGTATCATAAGCTTAAATGAAATAAATATAATTTACTTTACTCCTTTCATCAGCATTTCAAATGTTTGATAATATAAAAGAAGAATTTAAAAAGGAAGATATTTTGGTTGTCATCTGGTCACTTGATTCCAGCGATTCTCCTGCCACATCTGAATAGTAGCTATTTGAGTCAGGTTATGGCGAATAATTCATAACGCTGCCTTTTTTTTCTTATTTTTCTCTAAAAGAAAACTTTTGAGATGGTTTTTTTGAGTCCATCCGCCCTCAGATCTCAACAATCATCAGACATACCAAATCGCAGCCCTATAACCTCAGTAGTTTTTATTTATTTAAAGTTAAATTTAGCCATGACTGTGCGTCTGGCACCACTATAAGTGCCAACCAACAACGCAGGCCACCACCAAGCTGTGGCTCAAAGTTTCATGGGCAGCGACTAAGAATTTCATGGGTCGTGGGTGAGAGTTTCATACAGCGTTATACGCTGTACAGAAAACTCGATTGCGCCGAAGAATCTTCTGCGTATTTTTTCTTGTTGTATGTTATAATAAATTAGTCTGTTAGTTGTCCATTATTTGCAGAAGACCTTCAAACCCCACGATTGTAGCATATCATTTTTTTCCATTTCTTTCTTTCTTTTTCAATGTTAGCGCATGCAACAGGTTTTCATTGACAGAAACGATAGACGATGGTAAAGGATGGTTGAAGCAACAGTGAAGGAAGGATATAGCATTAGATTTTGTTCACAGGGAGAATCCTGCTGAACAGTCAGTCACTGACCCGGTGCTGTGGGTAAACACTCTTCCGGGAATGAGGATAAAAGCAGACGAGAATGCACCAAAAGAAGGCTTTAGTTCTTTGTTGCGTGATGTGAGTCACTGAAGTTTACGGAAATATATTTGTCTCGAGGGAAAGATGACCTGCGCGTGACCGTTTGCCATTAACTGGAGAAAATAATGATGAACAGGGTCACCGGTGTAAGAAAATGTTCTAGCTGCCCCCCATCAATTTCTGACGGACATAGAAATGTCAACACCAAGTCTGCTATGTCTCGGGTCACGTGATACTTTAAAGATTTTTGTGCCTGACGATAAATGTTGTCAAAATATTCTTACTTGTTGAGCGTAAGAGCTCCTGTGGCAATACAGGGTAAGAAGGGCTTTGAAAATTCGTCGCTTATTTATATATATATATATATATATATATATATATATATATATATATATATATATATATATATATATATATATATATATATATATATATATAGTATATATAGTAATAGCCACAATGCCATCTTAACTTCTCAAATTCTTTGCTCTTTTTTGGATACGCTTGTCAGTATAAAGCCTTGAGCTCCAATTTCAAAGCTATTTGAAGAAATCATGATGTCCGGTAGCGGAAAACGAACCCGCTACACCATGATTTCTACAAATATCTTTGAAGATGGAGGTCAAGGCTTTGTAGTGACAAGCGTATCCAAAAAAGATAAAAGAATGTGAGAAGTTAAGAGGGCATTGTGGCTATTACAATTTCGTATGTAACTGGTAAAAATGACCAGTATATTCTACAAATATATAGTGTATGTATAATATACTATATATATATATATATATATATATATATATATAATATGACTGGTAAAAGTGTTCTGTAACAACAGAATTCCATCTAATAAAAGGAGCCCATAAAACACCAACAAGTAGAGAGAAAAGTACTATATTTCAGAGACTGCTGTCTCTCTTCAGGTATATGAATCATAAAAAACACCACAATGTAGAGAGAAAAGTATATATTTCAGAGACTGCTCTCTCTTCAGGTATATGGATTCATATACCTGAAGAGAGAGACAGCAGTCTCTGAAATATAGTACTTTTCTCTCTACATTGTGGTGTTTTTATGGGCTCCTTTTATTAGATATATATATATATATATATATATATATATATATATATATATATATATATATATATATGCTGGGTATAATGTTAAAACAGAAGTGTCGTTGTCAATGTGATTCCTTCCGAGCCCAAAATACTGATAAAGTTTGTAGTCTGGAAACTTGTTTTGTTCTTCGTACCCTGGAGGCGGCAGACAAAAGTTCGAAAGATAACGTCGTGTGTGTCGAAAATTTTTATATTCAGTTTTTATAATTATTTTTTATTTTGCTCTTATAATGTTCTAATGCAGAACTGTTTGTTACTATTTGCATCCTATGAATGAATGTTTTCCTTTGAGAAGTAGTAGGCTACCTGCATTTGGCAGCCTTGTATGTAAAGGCCAGGTCCACAATCGAAATTGAGTGTTTCCTCAGGATGAGCACCAGAAATCGTTGGCACTGGCAGATGGCTTTGGTTTAAAACCAATCGGCAACGGCAGAGGTTTTGTTGTGAGTCAATCAGGAACTGCACGCTACAATAATTATCACTTTTTTTGTGTAAGTTTAACCAACGAATCTTTCATGGATTTTGCCATGTTAATAAATAGGGAAAATTTACAAATGGTCCCTCGTCCCAGGCAAACGGGAGTGAAAAGATTCTCTCGATGAATGAAAGACGAAATATTTAAAGCAAAGAACTCTAAACCCGAATAGTATGGTGCAACAGGCAGCAAATGAATTCAAGAAATGTGGACTAAGCATCTCAGTTCTTTGTGGATCAGGGTGCAAAGAACTGGAAAAGAGAGATTGGTTTGGGGTAAAGAGTTTATTGATTTAGGAAAAGTTACAGGTCAATCTTCTGAAAGAGATGTGAGTTATGTTGGTGGTGGTATGAGGCAAAGGAAGGCGGGAATGATGAGGGTGTGGAGGATGAAATGGGTGAGGAGGCCTTGCAGAGACTGCCAACGAAAATGGCGTTCGATTCGTAAGTTTTTGGGATGCAACTCATTTGATCATTGGAAGTGCTTTTTCTAACACATGGGCATCCATAAATTCACATGGATATATCCAGATGGAAGACTTAGTAAGTAAATAGATCAAACAACCATGAATCAGGGGAGAAAAATAACAAATATGATGAGCTATAAGGAGTGGATGTCGTCAGTGATCACCAGCTTGTCCTTGACACACTGCGGCTTAGTAAGAAGCACGCAGAAAAAAAAGTTGACAAAGCATCTGCTTTCAATAAGATAAAGGTTAAATCCCTGAGGACGGATAAGCATTGGGAATGGAAAGCAATCTACGAGAAAGGGAGTATTGGCATATGGGGTGACAAGACAGAAACCTTGGATATGGGATAAGATAAGCAATGCAGTAGAGAGAAGGTGGCTGAAGGCAAATTTCAAAGAGGAGATCGAGAGTGTTAAGTCTTCAGGACTAAACAGTGAAGTGAAATGAAGCGCAAGAACAGATCAGACAGGAAACGATTTCGATGCTGGCAAGGCTATGAGTTCAATAAGCGGTACTAGTGTTCGGGAGTCCCGCTGAAATATTACTGAAATATCCATCGCTGAAAAGAAAATGGGAAATCCTGTTAAAAGGAGAGATGGGTAAATAATGATCACAAAAGAGAGAGAAAAACAACGGTAGGATGAATATTATGTAAGATTATTAAGAAGAGGTATGAAGTGAATGATTTAACGGGCACAACAGAAGCTGAAGAGGAACTGAAAGTACAAGTGAATCACGGCTTTTGAAGTTGATTCAAAATCAAAAAATTTTAGGGGAAGGAAGTAGATACAAAGTTGATACAGATGTGATCTTGTCAAGTGAATAAACAGTAAAATAGTGGGATGCTATATCGGAATGTTATTTCACTTTTGCTGTCTGCCTGTCTCAAAGATTTGATGACGAAAAATATGGTCAAAGATGGAAGTAACAAATTAATTTGGATAAAAAACAGAAAGTTGAAAGACTTAAGAGTATAGAGATGATGCTGTTTTAATCAGCAAAACATCACAATACTCGAAGGCTGACTCAACAGAATCTGTTAGATATCTGGAGAGGTAAGACTCAATGAAATACCAGAAAAAAAAACATGATAAAAGAGGCCAGGCTATGCACAAAGCGATGAAATAGCACTAGATGTTAAGGGGCGATAGCAAAGTCGAATCTTTCACATATATATCAAGTGAAATACTGAAAAAAGCAAATCACGCGATGGCCAGGCGATTAAGGATAGGAAATCAAATAGACTGAAATTGCATTCACAAAGTAGGATTATACATACATCTAGTATAAACCATATTGTTAACCAGGCATAAATCATAGTATGACAATGAAATATATAACATTTTGTCTATTAAAAGCTTGATGAAGAGTTTTAGGAGTCAGAGCATATAAGGTGAGAAATGGTACCTTAAGGGAAATTACTGAAATTCCATACATAAAATGAGGATAATGATGAAAAAGGAAAAGGGATATAGATGCTTTCGGGTAGGACATATCCTTTGCACACCCCTCACATGGTAGTGCTTGACAGAGTCAGCTGGACTCCTGCGTACACCAGAAGAGTTTGGGAACACCCAGATCAAAGATACTACAGAGTACACTCTACAGTATCTTTGACCCAAATCCATGAGAAGGGAGGTAGGAAATGTATGGGATTTGTGGAGCTGGAGGGGAAAGTATATGTATATATATGTGTGTGTGTGTGTGTGTGTGTGTGTATGTATATGTATATATATATATATATACACATCTGTATATACATTAATTTCTATCACATTAATAAGATCTTTTTTTATGTTCACAAACATTGAACTGCAAATGTCGTCGAATATCCAACTCGCGCTGACTCTGAAAGATTACTGAAAGGGAATGATAAATGATAAGTGGTTAATCACCTACCATACACGAACCACCGACAGCAACTACCTCCAACTTCAGTGACGAGTTGTCTTACCACCGGGTTCACGGCCCAGGGAGCTGGTTTCACACAAATACATTTCTGACTCACATAGGGAACGAAACCCGGTCTTTCAAGTTTCAAGTGAGAGTCCAGGGCATAAGTAATTCACCCACGTATCTCATAACAGAAGTTGGAACCTAAGTACTCCGTACCTGAGGTTTTTCCCGGCCTGGTGCCTAATACATCAGCTGGTGGGTGGGGAAGTTGGGTCAAATTCGCTGGTATGTTTGGCACCAGGTGCCTGTCCTGGAAAAAACTAAGGCACGGAGTACTTAGGTTCTAACTCAGTTGATGACTTGTGCATCTGAATTGCTAACGTCGTGGACTGAGCGTCTCGCTTGAAAGGCTAGGGTTTGGTCCTAATGTAAGAAAAAAAAAAACATATATATATATATATATATATATAATATATATATTATATATATATATATAATATGTATACATATATAATATATTTAATATATATTATGTATACTGTATATATATTATATATATATATAATATATATATATTATATTATATACATCATAAATATATTATATATAATATATATATGTAGTACATATATAATATATATTATGTATATGTATATTATATATATATATATATATATTATATATATCTATATATATATATATTTCTACATATAGATATATTTATATAATATAATCTATATGTAATATCTATTATAATATAGATATAATATATATATATATATTACAAAACATATATATTACATATATATATATATATGTATACATATATATATATTTTATATAGTATATGTATATGTATATATATATATATATAGCTATATATATATATAGTATATATATATAGTATAATTTGTGTAAGTGCAAGCATGTCAGTATGTATTTATGTATGTGAGCTTTGCGAACAAGTGCGCGTGTTTTCCCTGTCTTGTCAGACGCCAAGATCTTTAAATAGACAGTCCAGCAATTTATTCCTTTGCAATTGCTGGTAACATTAGCGTCTTAAAAGTAATCGTGATACATCCGTAATGTCCTAATCACTAGTTTACGTGTTTGTAAGTCTAACGCTTTGCCGGGAGATTATGTGATTATTGCAGACAAAGTGTCGTTCAAAGGTTCGCCAGAGACTCGGAAATAAAGGGAAGTTTTCGAAGGCTGCCATCTCCTACTACCATTCTGCAACCTTCAACCGCCCAGAACTGAATGGTTCCTGAAAGATTTTGGAATGAGCAAAAATGAAGACATTCAAAAGTATTTAGCCATATCTCATTCAACAAGAACACATCAACAAGAACACATCAACAAGAGCATGTACTGCTGCAAAGTGAGCACACACACACGCGCGCGCACACACTATAAACACACGCACACATTAATTATATTTTTATTTTCTTTCCATTACCTCATACACTTCATAGTCATCGTAGAACTTGGGAGCGGCAAAAAAGTAGAAGCATTAAAATGTTATAGTTCCCCTTTTACTGCAGAATTCTCTCCACGAAAACGGAATTTTAGAGGGAAGCTATAGACGTTTTGTCACCAAAAATAATCAATCAATCAATCAATAAATAAAAAAATAAATAAAAAATCTTTCGAATGTCGAAATTTCAATATTTGTTTGGTGTTGAGCCCCTTCCCTCGTTCGCTGTTAAAAGAAACCAAAGTCTGAGGTCACCCAGATGAGATGACATTGAAAAAATTCCTGGAATCACCAAGATGAAAATCTAGAGAGACCTCTGGAACGAGAAAAGTAAAAGATCTACGAAAACTCTCTCCCTCTCTCTGATATATATATATATATATATATTATATATATATATATATATATATATATATATATATATATTATATATATATATATAATATATATATATATATAATATATATATATATATATATATACATGAGGGCCGGAGCTGGAGCCCAAAGAAGATATATCCCGAAGGAAGTAGTAGGGAAAGGCATCCTCATCTTTTAACAGTTTATTTAAATGCTGACGTTTCGCGACAAATTCTAAGTCGCATTTTCTAGGCTAAACATATATAATATTAGCGAATATTAATACTCAATTTGATTTAATTTATATTAAAAATGTAATGGCAACAGCTCTCAATAAAGTAAAAGGTTAAAAAGTAAAAAGTTCAAATTCAACAGGACCTTGAAAGGCAAACAAATTACAAGTACAGGACTTCACTAAAATCTTAAAACACCTACCTATATAAAAGAAAGAGTAAGACTAACAAAAATAAGTAAAAACAGAGTGAGGCAAACCAGCTGCCCAAAATGCGCTATGAGCAATTTAAAAAGGACGTATGGGTGTTTAACGACGGTACAGTCTTTTTGATAATTATAGATTCTAAAATAGTCAGGTCGTTTTTGTTCCGCAGTTGGCCCAAGATAGGAAAATCCTTGCTGTCAATATAGGTTTTACATGTTTTTGAATGATTACGTGTATACATTGTTCCGGATTAGATAACCTACTACCTGTTCTATGGTTTATGCCCCTGTGGGAATCTATTCGAACCTTCAACAGCCTCCTCGTGTATCCCACGTATGTCCCGTGATCACATCTCGGGCAAGTGTATTTATATACGACGCTGGACGAAAGCAGAGGACCGACTTAGTCCTCTCCTTTCGTCCAGCGTCGTATATAAATACACTTGCCCGAGATGTGATCACGGGACATACATTTACGCCGAACATTGGATGTCTATAAGATCTAGCACAGTAACCACTAATGCCACAATGGTCGTAATCATGAGTAATTTGATGCTATAAGATTCGCTGTTGTTGCCGTAGCACTTTCTAGTTTATCGCAACTTCAGCAGGTGAGTTCTAGAGTTCTACTCCAAGAAGATCTCGGTGTTAAATTTGTAAATGTCTGCGTGCCTCTCTCTCTCTCTCTCTCTCTCTCTCTCTCTCTCTCTCTCTCTCTCTCTCTCTTGTTATTCAATAATATGGTCAGTAACCATCACATGACAACTCTCCCTCCCCTCCCATGACAAGAATATCGTATAGGTAATTACGTCGAGTCTATAGTGTCAGGGAAATGACTTTCGGAATGATTGTGCACACAGAGACAAAGGAAACCTTTGTTATATTCACATTACATTGTCAAAGTATTCCGGAACCCTTTAGAAATGAGCCGTCATAAACCTGTGATGTTCTTGACGTTAAGTACCATCTTTGTCGGTTTTAAATGTACACACGGATAAACGAATAATCATACTATAGGTCTCTTCTTCCTTGATTCGATGGAAATATTCATTGATGTTATGTCTTGGGGACGATAATACCTTCAGGCGAGGAGGCGTCCAACCTGCCTTGTGCGAGACTAATTCAAAAAAAAGCCAAGGAACATAGCCTCGAAAAACGAGTCCAGGTGTGGATGAGTCAGGTGGGCAGAATAGAATGCTCCATCTATTTTATCAAAAGCTACATTGACCCCAGTCTCAATTTGTTGTGGTTTATCTTGCGGCTGAATGAGATGCGTCTGTCTAAAGCGGAACTGGATAACCAAGGCGAATAACCTTCTCCACCTTTTCACCGAAGACCTCAACATGAAGGTCGTTGTTCTGGAAAAGGGACAACAAGCAATTTGGTCCCTTTCGGAGGAGACCAAGTTGTATCTATTACCTAATTGTCAATGCTCAGAAGGGTCATTTACTTATCTTTCGATTAATTCTACAGAAGTTATCAGTACTGTTTTGTAAAATTAACGATTGTGAACTTAAGCGAGGGCATAGTGATAAAAACGGTATCGAATAATAATAATAATAATAATAATAATAATAATAATAATAATAATAATAATAATAATAATAATAAAACTATTTTACTGATAAAGCAAATCATATGCAAGCCCTTGAGCGTGGCACCAAACATGAAAACTGGAGATCGCAAGATAGTCACATTTTTCAAATAACCTCTTCTGCTAACCGTTGGCTTACTTCCACCCTCTTTTCGATAATCCATCTCATTTCACTCTGGCCCCTCTGCTGTTATTCAGTACTTTCAAAGTTGCTATGAATTGGTGCATGTACTTTTCTGCTTCCACAGGAAATTATTATTATGACTATTTATTATTGCAGGACGAGGCTAAGGACTTAACGAGAAAGCCCCCTCGAACAGAGTTGAAAAAGGTGGTTGATATGGAGAATATGAGATAGACAGGTTTGAGTGAAGTATGGGTGGAGACCGTTTTCGAGTGATTGTGAAAGTGGCTGTTGAGAACATGAGGCGGGAATCTGAAGATCTAAGAATGGAAAGACAGGCAGTTGATGGATATCCGAGTGAAATGCTGTGCTTTGGCGGCAATAGAGTAAAATTTGACCAGGGTACGTAACGTAATTATAAGGAAGGGTTCTGGAGGTTCGGGAAATCTCTCCAGCAGTAACTCTGGTGTCTCTCCTTCAGTCAAGATTTTCACGAGGTGCTCGTCCATCTACGCAAACCTTTAGGGGGACATCCTTTGATGAACGGCTCTCCCATTTCTAGTCTCGGCCCACCACCTGCCCAGAGGTCATATTTGTTAATAGTGGGCACTTCTGTCAACTTTAGCTAGCAATACCAGAATGGACGCCTGCGCGTAGTGGTAAGATGGGAGCGAGGCACTTCCCCCTCCCTGAGATCCTGGAAAGAAAAGTCTGTGTAACTTTCTGTATTTTTATAGCATCTTGCTTCACTTAAATTATTGGCATCGTCATTCCACTGCATATAATATATATAAATATACATACTATATATATATATATATATATATATATATATATATATATATATATATATATATATATATATATATATTAGCTTTACTCATTAAAGAAATCCAGGCGCTGTATAGTTCAAAGGATCAAAAGTGCTTGTCTGCTTGTTATCGGAGACTATCCATGCATGTATTAAGATTTGCCCCCCCCCCACCCCCCGCCCCCACCCAACGGCCCCCCGCCCCCCTTGGAAAATATGCTGCAGGCGCCCATGAATACCAGCAATTACACAGCTCTATGGATCGTGAGTGAAGATCTGAGCAGGATTAACAGCGAAAGCAGAACAAGTTTACTGCTGACCTATGTAGTCCCGTCCTTTGGTTACCTTTTTATAAAAGCACCGCATAAAAAGAAGAATGAACATCACCTTGTCCTAAGAAAAACGTTAAGTCTATCTTAGTTTAAACAGACCGCTGAGCTGATTAACAGCTCTCCTAGGGCTAGCCCGAAGGATTAGATATTGTTTACTCGGCTAGGAACCGATTGGTTGCTTAGCAACGGGACCTACAGCCTATTGTGGGATCCGAACCACATCATATTGAGAAATTCATTTCTAATCACCAGAAGTAAACTCTCTTCAACAAATCAGTTGGCGAGCACGTAAGCCACTGGTCCAACGAGGAACTATAATACGCCTGACATTTAGTCAACTGGGAGGAGAGGCAGAGAGAGAGAAAATCTGAATGCAGAAAATTGTGCCTTTCTTGCTCTCTGTACAAGTCTTCTTGGAAATAATAAATCATTTCTTGACTTTCCAATTCGCTCCACTCCTGAATTATATTTTCATACATGTTAACCGAAAAGGATTTTTTTGTTTTATGTTTTTTCATTTTAGTTGATAAAATTCATTTCGTAATATGACTAAGTGCGGCAAACACACACACGGTTAACATGGCAAAGGTGGGTTGATACCGATTCTAATTACAAATACCTGAGTTCGACAGTGATTTGTAGCTGGGAGTCGGTATCAGCTTATACCTCCCTTGATGGTTGTGTGGTTTAAGGCGCGTCACTGCAATGATAAGTTCTTGTTGCGTGGTTCGAGCCCTTGGGACGGCGAATTTATTATTAAATAGAAAATTCCCCTTCGGTCAACACACATGAAAATATATTAATTCCGACTTAAGAGTGAATTGAATAGTAAAGGACATTTGTAGCTTAATGCTTATATATATGTACTTATACATATACATTTTTCTCTTATGTTCGTGTGACTTTTTTGTGACAATCTTATTAATATATATATATATATATATATATATATATATATATATATATATATATATATATATATGTAATATATATTATATGTGTGTATGTGTGTGTGTGCGCGCGCGCGCTCATATTCATATTTACAGATCACTTTACTGTCGAAAGAGATATTCCAGCCAATTAAGCAAGACTTGACATAAAAGGGGTGATGAACTTCCAACTACCTGGACTGAAGAAGTCGTTTATATGCTGACTTTGCCACGAACATAATTGTTGTTCCTTCGCCAGTCGGGTTCTCTCTCTACTCCTGCATATCAGGCTCTTCTTGTCTTCCATCGTTGTGGATCAGTGCGCGCAGTGACTGGCCTTGTTTGTGATGAGGCTTATTATTTGATGTCCATTTCTGTGCCGTTCCTTTTGCAGTCAGTAACATTACTAAAAACTCTACTTTGACGTCATGTAATCCTCTTTCTTCCATACTTTCTAATAGCAAAGGCTGTAAGGATTCTGTTTGGAAGTAATTAATATCTTTATTACATTATGTCCCCTGCGCATTTCCTTAAGAAAAGTCCAGTGGATGGACTCGGTGCTTCGTCTTATCATTTGGTTTAGCGCAACTTGTGCTCCTTCTTCGACATTCTGTTGGTTCTCGTGAGAGGTAAATGAATGGAAACTCGCTGACTCTACTTGGGATCTCTGCTCTGGTAACTTCCCATAATCTGATTCGTTATAAATACAAGTTATGGACAGTGACTCTTCCCTTCACACTTCTACCTAGCGCCTGCAGGAGGCTGGTTTGTTTTGGCTTGCGCAAACTGGCCCTATATTTGTTTTCATGCCTCCCAGTGAGGAAGTCATAACTTATTCTGATTCTTCATATTTCCATCGCTTCTCTTCAGATCCAAAATTCCTGTTATCTCGAGCGAGAGCGTCAGTGGGATGGAACTGCTTCAGCCGCTTTTGTCTTCCAGAGATGATGTTTCTGCCCAAAAGATTCCTTTCCTTCCTGTTTAATTGCAGGAGGCTTAATCCACGCTCCTCGGTGATTGTTCAGATGTCTTCATTAAGTAACAATAAAGTTGAAATTCATTTTTTTTATCGTAAGTTCTCTATAAAAGTTATTTTAGGTGGTTCTTTACCTTCCTTACCGATGAGACGTCATTCTTTTTGTTTTATCAAGCCTCCACATTTATACACCGCTCATTTAAATGATGATCCTTTCCCTCAACTGCCAAAGCTGATCCTAAATTCATATACTTACTTTTGGGGACAACGAATTGCCTTCCTATGGCCAGATACTCAGAAAAAGAAATAAAAAACGCTCCGAAGACAGTGAGTTTTCTGTTCAGCGTATAATCACGGCCACCGAAAATAGGTCTTTCTTTCAGTGGTCTCGGTATCATGCTGTATGAGCCGCGGCCCATGAAACTTTAACAACTGCCCGTGGCCTGGCCTATATCGTTCCCAGATGCACTATTAACCATATGTAAAAATAAATAAATAAATAAAAAATAAAACTTCTGAGGCTAGAAGGCTGCAATTTGGTATGTTTGAGATTGAAGGGTGGATGATCAACATAACCAATTTGCAGTCCTATTATATAGTCTCAATAGTTTTTAAGATCTGAGGGCTGACAGAAATAGTTACGACGGACAGACAAAGCGGCACAATAGTTTTCTTTTCAGAACACTAAAAATGGAACCAGAGACAAAGTGAAGAAAACAGACATGCGAAGGGAGAGAAAGATTCACCCAATTACGCAAGTCAAGAGTTATAACTCAGTCATAATATGATTACGTTTCCATTTGCACGTGGTTTATATAGACTCATTTGTGTGTATATGAACAAAAGAGCATCTGCCTCCGAGCTCCTTCGGTTATTTGAATGTGGAACTTCGTCTTTGTGCGAACCTCTGTGCAGATTTTAATGTGAAATCTTCCGGCTTCAGGCAGCGGTCACGCGTCTCTTTGTCTCCTGCGCAACAACGGCCGCCCAGGTTCGTCCTCAGGAGGCTCATTCACAAATCTTCTAAGCTCACTGCACCCCCCCCCCTCCCCCACCCCCCCGCCGCCGCCCCACAACCAGCCAGTGTTTTAAATCCGTGTAATCTCTCTTAATTTTTTTTTCCTTTAGTCGTCTCTTGGAACCAGTTTTAGACTTTATTATAATGTATCAATTTCTCATTTTTTCCATTTTAGCTCTGATAATAAGAAGTGAACATAGGCAATGGAAATATTTTTGTGACCTGATAAGCTTGAGTTCCTACTAGCTCTCTTGTTTTATATATATATATATATATATATATATATATATATATATATATATATATATATAATAAACATATTGGTGTGTCTGTATGTATGTGTACATATATAATCATTACATGTGTATGTATGCTTATAGCTATATATACATATATATGTATGATTATATATACGTATATACATGTATGTATACTATATACGCACATATATATATATATACATATATATTATATGAATATTGTACGAATTCTTGTGCTTAAATGAGGGGAAATAACATGATTCTGAGTACCTTTGCATAAAAAAACATTGAGAATAAGATTAAACGTAAATACATTCGATACACTTGGAGGATTGATGCCTCTCTCTCTCTCTCTTATTTTATACATTTATGTTTACAAAACATGAATGGATTTTTCTTGCAATACCAATTTTCTTGGTAAAAATCTTCGGTGTAGCGTAACTGCTGTAGCGAAGTTCTTTGAAAGAAGCTACGGAGCAGAAACACATATTTTACATCAAGTGGAAGGAATGAGAAAAGAGAGTGGCTGGAGATTAAGGGGGAGTTGGGCGCCCCCAAGAAGAAGGTGAGGGATGTCAAATGCGTCACGAGGCCTGGCACCAGCAGCAGCAGCAGCATCAGTCACAGTGCCGAGCACAATGACTCTCCTTTCCGTCAGTAGTGCCGGTAACTTGAGGTAGTGTGTGTTGGGCAGGAAGGTCTCTGTGTATTCATCTCAAAATCTTTTTCTCTCTGTTGACATCCAAGTTGAAGTCGGACGAATTATCAGTTTTCACAATTTTCCGTCAATTTTTAATATCATTGTAAAAGTATATATATATATATATATATATATATATATATATATATATATATATATATATATACATTGTTAAACATTTGTACGTTAGGAATTCAATACTTCTTAAAACTGGAATTCCGATTATTTACGCACATATGCCTTCTACAGACAAAATTGTCACACACACACACACGAACAGACGCACGCATACACGCACAATAAAATAGCTGCGCAAGTTCACTGTGTATATGTATATATATCGTGCTACTCGTTTTGGCTTTAATATGGCTGGATGGTTTACATTCCAGATTCTTTGAATCTGGAGTGCATCGGTGTCTGGAGAGACTGTATGTATTCAAAAGTAGTACTATGCAAAGTGTTTCTTGTAGATTATATATATATATATATATATATATATATTATATATATATATATTATATATATATAAATGTTCTGTTACAAAAGTAGCCCATAAAAAAGCCAAAATATAGAAAGTAAGTACTATATTTCAAAGACTGCTGTCTCTCTCTCCATTACTTACCTGAAGAGAGACAGCTGTCTCTTCAAATACAGTACTTACTTTCTATATTTTGGCGTTTTTAGGTTTTTAGGTGCTCATTTTATTATATGATATATGATATATATATATATATATATATATATATATATATATATATATGTATGTATGTATGTGTGTGTGTATTTCTGCATAGTTATGTATGGGTATGTGTGCGATTTATGTCTTATAAACTAATAATTTGAAATGCCATGTTTCCGAATATCGCTCCTCACACAATTAACTAATTATACATCATTGGTACACTATCACATAATAAATCATACAGCCATGAGCCATATATGTTGATTTAGAGTTAATGACGGATTAGAAGTTGAGAAATCTCTTCAACGCATGAATGCAAACAGCTCTAAAATTCCTTTGTATATCTATATATTCGGTTTTTTTCCATCTGTCCACCCGCCTGTGTTGTTTGCGTAACACTGCGTCCCGGGCTTTAGATAGTTACATTCAGCTTACATTCAACAATCATAATAATATCCTATTTCGAATATTAACGGTGTAATTCGCATACAGTAAATTATTAAAACACTTTTCAGTTGCAAATGTGCACCCAGATATCCTTTTATTTACCTAAAACTTACACATGGCGTAACTACCTAAAGGCCGGGACGCAGTCATGCCATACGCAACCCCCACAGGCGGATGGACAGATGGAAAAAAACTGAGTATAGTATTTGTCATTGTCGCTCAGCTGAGGCTCTGATGAGAGAGGTTCGAGGACTGCCGGTTGTTCCAAGCGGCAACTTTGTTCCGGCCTCACTGAAGTCTCGTGAGAGCAGACATACTCTTTCAAGAATTCGCTGACTGATCAGTTACACTTCATTGAGGGATTCATAACTTAATTACAAGGACAACTCGATATCATTATGGGTCTTCTTAAGTCTTTTATTATAGGGGTAATTGAAAACAGTATTCCATCAAATGTTGAGATTAGTAAGTTCTGACGTATGCTCTCAGCTTAAATGCTCTGGAACTTTTAGAAATTGGACTCCCTATGAATACTTTGATCCAAGTAAACTACATAAAAACATAAGGGAATATGGTGAGAGACAAACAATTTGAGTTCACTTTCCAAGGGTGTTTATAGGAAGGCTTTGGGGATTGCAGGGGCGTTAATCCTCATTAACCTTAATAAGAAATTTTTCGGTAGTATGATTGCTACAAGTCAAAGATGCAACAATTGCTAGCGCTAAAGATGTCTTCCTTCTTGATGAAGTTGTTGCAGCTCTGCAATGTGCGTACATGATGTCATTCTTAAATGGATTATGTGTGGTACCACCAGCCAATAAGATGTGGACCTTGACCATAAGTTTAGGTGAGGCTACTGGACCAGACGGTACAGTACAGGATTCCCAAACTTATATGATTTGATCGTGGAATTTAAGCTGTCAAGCACTGCGGCACTTCCAGCTATTCAGCGCTGAAGGCAGTGAGAAGAGGGAGTGGGGTGATTGGACACTAACATAGAAAGATCCAGAAATAAATGTCATGAAGTACGAGGTTCTAAAGGTGGAACTAGGAGAAAACTTGGCAGTTGCACTAAGGAAGTGGTTTCCAACCTGTTGTGCGGCCCCCTTGGGGGGGCGGGGGGGGGGCGTGGGGGGGGGGGGCGCTCGCTCGAAGGGCTGCCAGGGCGGGCGCCAATGTTTGATGAAGTGGATAATTATATCTGAAAACTATTAATTATGATGGAATTCAGAATTTCAAAATACTGAGAAAATATTTCAGATATAAATATGAAATTTAGTTGTTTAAATATATAAACTTTCTTAAATTCTATATTAAGGAATTTATATGTATATATATATATTATATATATATATATATATATATATATAATATTGTGAATTATTGACATGTGCCGACTATGCCAGTAAATCCCAGTATTTAAGGAGGTGGGGGGGGGGGGGGCCGCAGCGAATGTGCCATCTAATGAAGGGGGCAGAGAATTAGAAAAGGTTGGACACCACTGCATTAAGGAGTGATGGTTAGAGAGGTTGCACAGCAAGACTGCAGAAAGGAAGCAGGAATGGTGGTAAAGCAAAAGTCAACAAGGCGTGATCCGACCTCCAGCTAAGTCGGATGTATTGCAAGATTTTCCTCTGATATATAAGTTATAAACATTATAATCTTAACCTTTAATGTAAATTAAAACGTGCTAAAATATATGGTCAAATAGAGCCTTGTTTCACCAATGAAATTTAAAATGAAATTTGAAATAGATTCGCTATATTTATTGAAAATAATTTTTCTGTACTGTTTAACTTGCACACTATTTATTATTAATCATTTTTTTAACTTTTCATTCTAATAAATTATAAATATCCTATCCTAAAATTCCTGTTTCTTTAACTCAATAAAAAAAAAAACGTTTTTCAGACCTTATTAGTCTCCTCCATAGACCTTTCCTAACCCCCAACAAGAGCAAAAACAATAACAACAAAGTAGTTTGTAGGCTTACTCACCGAGTAAGCGAAAAGTGGCAAACACCCTTTAGTAATACCTAAAGCGCAATACTCCATTACGGGGCCAAACCTATATGGCTAATGCAATTTCTATGGATCCACGCAAATTACCTCCGCACTCTCTCCACACCTTTTGGAATTTGCCGTAGACTTTCAGGACTTCCACCGCTGCGACACATGACAGGATTCTTTAGACAATGTGCAGTCTTACTTCTGCTTTTCATTCAAAGGAGAGAAAGAGATTACAGGTGAAGCTTTCTACCCATGGAAATTAGACTAAAGAGTTAAAAAAAAAAATCAGTTCCGAAACTAATCTCCCTCAGAATGTACTGTGAAAATCGATAAAAACGTGGGGAAGAAGTGGGATGTGATTAACTGTGAGATAGTAATATGAAAGGCGAAAAAAATCAAAGCGTGGTGGCAAGACATGGACGTTTTACCACAATAAAATGCAAATTAAAACCCGCAATGACCCCTGAACTTATCAAGTTCCACTAATGTCTCTTGCGATTAATTGAGAGAATAAGTTACAGCCCTCAGGTGATTTGAAATTGCATACAAATACTAAGAATTAAAAGCACACAGAAATACCAACTATGCTGTGGCAGAAAGCTTTTTTTTTCTCTTGCTAGAAAGTCAATGACACATATGCGAATGCCACTGAAAGAACGCTCTCTGAATGATGCGAAATGCAAGCAGTGGGTAGACACAAATAACACTGACTTCTGAGAGGAAGAAAAAATGGTTTCCGGTAGTGATACGGTCATTGAAGCCTGTGGCTCCTATCGTTCATGACAATAACACAAATACTCAAATTATAACATGTGAAAAAAGGATTTAAAATTTCAGATACATACATTCATGATACATGCATACATACATGCATATATATAATATATATATATATATATATATATATATATATAAAGTATATGTGTATGTATGTATAATTTGGTTCCTTGAAGATAAGAGTCAGAGTCTGACGAATCTATAAAAGTTTGGAAATAAAAAAATCTCTTTTGACCATTCCCTATCATTGAGTTCCTCTTTGAAAGTAATAACTTTATATACAATGAATATATATATATATAAATATATATATATATATATACTATATATATATATATATATATATATATATATATATCGAGCTACAAATGTCCTTTAATATCTAATTCACTCTACCTCGGAATTGATATATTTTCATATATGTTTAATCAAAGGAGAATTTTCTAGACGATAATAGAATTACCTGTCGACAGGCAACGAACCATCGACATCTTCAATTCCAGGAATGGCAGTGAAGCCTTAGCCCACCCCGCCACCGCAGGAGGTTATAAATTTATGCCGTCTCCCACCTCAAATACCTGTCGCACTTCAGGTATTTGTAGTTTAGGAGACTGCATCAAACCCAACTTGTCCTCGGTAGCGTTGTAGTGCTTTTGCCCGCACGTAGCCATTATATAAGTCATATCACATTACCGTG
>NC_061110.1:58380096-58495096 GCF_015104395.2 Macrobrachium nipponense | reverse complement strand
ATACATATATATATATATATATATATATATATATATATATATATATAATATATATATATATATATATATATATATACATACATATATGCATACATAGACTATATATATATATAATATATATTATAATATATATATAAGGAGAGAGAGAGAGAGAGAGAGAGAGAGAGAGAGAGACGAGAGAGAGAGAGGAGAGGGAATGAGAGGAGAGAGGAGAGAGAGAGAGAGAGAAGGGGGGCCGGGAATTCTGACGCACCCACATCCTGATTATCAGAATGGGCACCTGTGAATGCGGAGTAGCCTACGTTTATGACAGTTTGTCACTAATGTTGGAATGACCTTTTTATACATTCCAATACCAAGCCGCAAAGACCGACTAATATTGAATTAACTTACTCTGAGAATAACTTGCACTTAAAATGAATCTTGTGTGATATGTGCTTAGTAGTGACCGTAAATATACATGCAGATACATATAATATATGTATATGTATATATATATAGATATATATATATATATATATATATTTTATATATATATATATTCTATAATTATATAAAAATATATATATATATATATATATATATATATATATATATATTAAGCTAGAAGCCACAGAGGAAAGTGAAACAATGGAGCACTGCGAGATCTTTCGACTCAACGTCCTTTACTTAGCAGACTGATTTACATAAGAAAATTTAGTATACAAAGGAAGGGTCGTATAACTGACAGATAGGGATTATAAAGGAAATACATATATATATATATATATATATATATATATATATATATTATATATATGATATATATTAAGCTAGAAAGCCACAGAGAAAGTGAAAAACAATGGAGCACTGCGAGATCTTTCGACTCAACGTCCTTTACTTAGCAGACTGATTACATAAGAAAAATTAGTTAGTACAAGGAAAGGGTCGTATAAATGACAGATAGGGATTATAAAGGAAAATACATATATATATATATATATATATATATATATATATATATATATATATATATATATATACATACATAGAGAGAGAGAGAGAGAGAGAGAGAGAGAGAGAGAATGTGTGTATTTATACAAATACGTGTGTGTGTAGGTGTGCTTAAGTTTGGGACACCAAAGGATTACCTGTTTTAATCATCTAGGTCCTCTTATTAATTGTATTAATGCACAAAATATCTGTGCAAATGATTAAGTCGACTATGGATATATTTTGTATATATATGTGTATAGATATGAATAAAAGAGTATTATTTTCTTTCAATAAATCAATATTAGTAGCAAACATTTGCTTATGTAATGATTATTTCAACAACAACAACTGTACCACAATAAAAACAGCAGCAACAACAACAACTGCCACTACTGTGTGCACACATATGTGTGTGCATACAGATATAAATATTGATATAATATATGTAACGTACAAGATTATGTATATATGTATATATACATATATATATATATATATATATATATATATATATATATATATATATACACATATGTATATATATGCGTTTGTGTGTGTGTGTGTGAAAATCTTAAGTGCCCCCCAGCCCATCCATGAAAGATTTGTAGATCCGCCTCTGTTTGCAGCTCGAAATAGCAGTCATGGTTTTGGTGCAAAACACACAAAGCGTAACTTCAATATGCAAAGACGGCATACCGCCTTACACCTTCAGTTGCATCACACTGATAAAAACAGTTAAACAAGTAAAATTGCACCGGAGTTTCTTCGGCACAATCGAGTTTTCTGTACAGAGTATCATCAAGGTCACCGAAAATAGATCTATCTTTCGGTGGTCTCGGTATAATGCTTTATGAGCCGCGGCCCATGAAAGTTTAGCCACGGCCCGGTGGTGGCCTGTCCTATAGCGTTGCCAGACGCACGATCGTGGTTAAATTTAACCTTAAATAAGATTAAAAAAAGAAAAAAACTACTGAGGCTAGAAGGCTGTAATTTGATACGTTTGATGATTGGAGGGTGGGTGATCAACATACCAATTTGCAGCCCTCTAGCCTCAGTAGTTTTTTAGATCTAAGGGCGGACGGACAGACAAAGCAAGCTCAATCATTTTCTTTTACAGAAAACTAAAATTTAAAAAATGTTTAGGAAAAATGTGAAAAATGTTCCACGTTATATACTATAACGAATTTCGAGAAATATTTGATTCAGTCTGATGCTTAAAGATAAAGAAATAAGAAACAGCAGCAACGACCCTTTGCAGGCTTCTCATCTGAAGAGCTTCTTCCAACTACTCCCTCTCCAGCAATTACTTATAAGAAAAACTGGAGCAAATTGCTTTAATATCTACAAACCATTAGGTTGCATGCCACATGATAATGCAATTATCGACCAGAAATGATGGGTTTTATAATACATGCACAATTACAGCATAAATTTCCTAGCATTAGATAAAATAAAACAAAATTGCTCTATAATTAAAGTCAATGCGATGTTACTGTCCAACTGAGAAATGAACGGTTTCTTAAGAAGAATCCTTGAGAAAACTCGAGTGGTATAACATAGCGATGAATAGGGACTACTTTATGCAACAAGGCGTATGGCACTTGATATCCGAGGGGGTTCGCAATCCCATCTTGGGCACAACGAAGAGAACAGTTATGCAATCCGAGATCGAAGGAAGCGTAAGACAATCAGCGACCACTCCATGAGCCGCTCAAGTCGTGCGGGTGGGCGCACACACACACAATCCGACTGAAGAAAAACGGGCAAAGCCTATAAAACTTATAAGGAGAAGGCTTCAAGTCTAAGCTTTCGAGGGAAATGGTTGCAAAGTTCGAAATCAATACTTTAGCCATGGCAAACAAAACAGGAAACCGTTAAAATTCAAATCCACTTCGAGGATGTTGGAGGAGCTGTGTGATCTCACGGCTCCGGAGAACAGCAAAAAAATAATAATAATAATAATAAATAAATAAATAAATAAAAATGATGATAAATAAAAATAATGATAAATAAAAATGATGATAAATAAAAATGATAATAAATAAATTAAATAAAAAAATATATATTTTCAGCAACTAATGCAAAGGAATGAGTGATGATGTAATGTGGAAGAGTAACGTGATCCTTCTGAAGAGACCAGACAGAAGACTTGTAACGTCTTCTAAAACCAATGGTGCGTTCTTACTTACGGACGTCTCCATCGCCGAGGCATCATGCGCTGAAACCGGTTTGAATGAAGGGCAACAGATGAACAAAGAAAGACATTCAGGTTTCATTATTCTCAGATCACATGACGAGGAACGATTTACTCGAATGATAGTTGGGCCGTGAGTACGTGACTGGCCAGTTCTCATCCTGGATTCGCTCGCTAATGAGGGTCAGCGATTAAATTAGTAACCATTATGAAGGCCAGGTATCAAAGCTCATTATTTGGTATTATATCATCATTGACATTACAACGACAGAGCCTACTTATTCAAAATAAAAGAACTAACCAATATGACGGCGAGTCCACCAGCCATCCCTGCGCCATGAACGTCAGTGATCCCTCCCTCCCTTTCAGTCCATCACTCGGGCATTCTCCTCTCCTCGCACACCCTCACTTGCGAGTCAAAAATGAGAAAAGAAAAATAAAGACACGCACACACACACACACGCACACTTTTCTTTCTGAATGCTCGTCGAGTCGACGACGTACAGACAGGCGTGTCAGAACAGCCTCTTGCCATCATGTTTTTTCTTTCCTGGATTGAGAGGTGTGACTGCGCTTGTTGACAAGAGAATGAACTTCTTGAGTCATTTTCGGAAACACGAAATGACTCAGTTCTTGTATACATTCACTTTACCAAATAACCGTTACAAACAGGATATTTCCCTGCATGGAAATGAAAGTAGTGTCAATCCTTTTATTCCCCGAGTAAAGTATTTTCTTCATCTAACTGAAGCATCCAATAATGAACTGAGGCTTGTTGGAATTTTCTAAGCCGTAGAAATGATCCTCGCGAATTTTACTGAACATGTGGGAACGCAGTTCTTTTAAAGACTTGAATTATAACATACTCCTATCACAAAGGATGAGTGATGATTTCGTCCATGAACGTACTGCATTAATACGACTGATATAAAATCCTCAGGGTTAAAAAAATGAAAAAGAATCTATTGAGTTTTATCTTTTTCAATGGATGGCGTCATCATTTGAATGATGTCACTCACAAATCTCCTTAAATCTTATCACCAATTTTCTGGTAACTAACATATTCTTGTATCGTATAACTAAACACTTTAGTCAGCTGTTACTAAATATTTTTCCAAACAATTTCTAGAGATTCAGTTTCTTTGACATGAAAAAGAGTGTTGTTTACAACAATTTTATTTATTTTATGATGACATCATAAAATGTGGAGATGAAACCTGGAATTTCTTGGTTGCAAATATCAGATAGGTTGGTATGATATAATCATTCAGGGAAACACCATACATTTGCCAACCTAAGTAAACTTAGGAACTGAATGTTCCATACGGCTATTTAGACAACATTTGTGACATTAAACTGCCAAAGCAGTTTAATGGGATCTTTCCTAGCTCTGCAGTGCTACCTGGGGTACAGTTGTACTCCATAGTTGGAAAACATTCCTGTATCTCGCCACCAGTTGGTGCTATAATCACATCCTGTTGTGTAGTTTCCTTTTCTGGACTCTTACATCCTTTGCTACTCCGACTGAGTTTCCATTGTTGCTACTTCTAGCTGAGATACAGTACCTACATGGGGTATACAAGCAGACCCCCAAGGTAGCAGAATCGTAGTGTGTCAACAAATCTGTTACTTTTACAGATACTATAAGTAAAGTTTACTTTATATATATATATATATATATATATATATATATATATATATATATATATATATTATAGCCAGTACATATATCTTATTCAATGTATTTGTTAATTTGTTTGATAGTAGATACCATACCTTACAATAATATGGATCATATGAATAAAAGATCCACATCAGTTCAAACAGCAAAAGCTCTTTTCGATAGACAGATCACTAGATCACTATTGTAAGAACTATGAGGATGAACAAAAGGGAAGTACCACCAACCTTCTTGGAGACACAAGGAAGAGATAGAAATTGAAAAACAGACTCTTCTTTCATTCTGCCCTCCTAAAAAGAAAAAGAAAATTGACCTAATTCCAAGCACTATGCATGAGAAAGGAAATTATCCCAATTCAGTTACTTTACCAGAGATCATAAGCTTCTATGACTCCATCTAGGGTAGTGTTGGCAGCTTTGACTAGCTGTGTCATACATACACATGCGCTCGTAAAATACTTCGTTGGCCATAGTTTGTCAAGATATGATTGGAGTAAATTACGTGGTTCTAATGAATGGTTCCTCATCAATGGAGAAGGAAACGTTCTAGTACAGAGGGTCGTATCTCAAAAGTCATCCCTTAGATTTGATGAAACCACGAGTGATGAGTCGTGCTGCAACTCCTACTTTGTCTCATCAACTCCGTGATACCATAAGAAACGTTTTTATTGATAAACACGCCAGAAGCAGCAGCAAGAACCGAAGCATGTAGTGGAAGGTGCAGTTTTGTCTTAAGGGTAGGCTCCACTTTGGGGGGTGCCGATCGTAAAAAATATTTGCCAAAAATACACTAATCAAGACAGGCTAATTGAAATTTTCCAGGCATTATTAGCACTATAATAATGCATATTCCCTGTGAGTTTTATCATCCTACAGGGAAAATTAATGATTTTATGAAAAAAAATGTGAAAAAACGGAAATTTCCGGCCCCTCGTACTGAAGGTTATTTGGTGATTGGTGAGAAACTACAGTCTTGAATAGAAATTCGGTCTGACAGAATGTTGGTATATCCACCTGGAACATGCACAAAAAAAATTATCAAAATAGAACAGTAAATAAGCACGTAATAACAAAAAAAAGAGCAACACTTTGTAAGTTCAGCGAAAGCCCCGCCCGAAATAGCAGACTATAGCTAGGAAGAAATATTCAGGAAAAATTCAAATCTCGATTTAGGGACAAAACCTTTTGAGAGTTTGTAGTTATTATGTCACTTGATAGCCTAAAACATCTAAAAAATTATATAATTTAGGGACAATCAAAGAAAAACCACCTCCAAAAAAAAAAAAAAAAAAAAAAAAAAAAAAAAAAACCTTGGGGGGGTGGGTGTTTTTTCTTTGATTGTCCTAAATAATATAATTTTTAGATGTTTTAGGCTATCAAGTGACATATTAACACACTAAACCCTCAAAATTTTGGTTTGTCCCTAAATCGAGATTTGAATTTTTCCTGAATATTTCTTCCTAGCTATAGTCTGCTATTTCGGCGGGGCTTTCGCTGAACTTACAAAGTTGTTGCTCTTTTTTTGTTATTACGTGCTTATTTACTGTTCTATTTTGATAATTTTTTTGTGCATGTTCCAGGTGGATATACCAACATTCTGTCAGACCGAATTTCTATTCAAGACTGTAGTTTCTCACCATCACCAAATAACCTTCAGTACGAGGGGCCGGAAATTTCCGTTTTTTCACATTTTTTTCATAAAATCATGAATTTTCCCTGTAGGATGATAAAACTCACAGGGAATATGCATTATTATAGTGCTAATAATGCCTGAAAATTTCATTAGCCTGTCTTGATTAGTGTATTTTTGGCAAATATTTTTTACGATCGGCACCCCCCCAAAGTGGAGCCTACCCTTAAGACCGAAAATCTGCAGTCAAGTGCATACAGTGCAAAAAAAGTTAATTTCCTTGGAGCATTAAATGAAAATGTCAAATTGTTCTGAATGATGGAAGATTTTCCTATTTTGAGTTTTTTTTTTTTTCCACATAAATAGACGTCAATTCTTTTGTTTGATTTAAGTAATAGAAAATAAAAACAATTCATTGATTTATTATGATTATTATATTCCCGGGATGCACCTGTACCCCGAGGTAGCATTCACGCTAAGAAAAATAAGGGTAGCTTTCCAAGGCTAGATAGTGACCGCCCGCAAAGTTCAGGGGTCGTTATCTACGACTTCTTTGGAGTCATTTCTTTTATAATATTTACAGTCTTTCGTTTATGCTTTTACGGTCATCCCCAACGGGCTTGTACTACAAAAGCCGCAAAGGTGGATATATAGTACCGGGTTAAACCCCTTGGGGGTCATTATGGAACAACAGATATTCAGTTTATAAACTGTTGATATTTTAGAAGAAGAGGTTTGCAAAGATACGGAATCTGCAAAGAGACCGACTATAATCGAATGAGCGGGAGGCTTTTCACTGACGTCACGTAACCACGGAAAACGTCACGTCTCGTGTTGTATGATGATGAGAGTGCTAAGGACAGTTGATTCATTTGAAAATGCCAAAGCACATGACCAGCTGGAAGGCAAGATTAGCAGTCAGTGTGGAAAAAGGGAAGGGTAGAAGGAAGGGGCGGGAGGGAAAAAGAAAGGAAAGTAATGATAAAGGAAAGGGAAAGGAGAAGGAGGGCGAAGGGAGATGAAGAAGAGAAAGGTAGAAAGGAGTGGAGAAGGATGGAAAGTGAAGAGAACAAGAAAGGACAAGAGGGTAGTAGAAAGGGGAGAGGCCGGGCAGAGGAAAGTAGGAACGGGGGAGGGCCAAGGAAAGGGAAGATGAAAGAGAAAGGGAAAAGAAGAAGAGGGAAGGTATGGGAAATGGAAGAAGAAACGTGAAAAGGTGAGAGAGAGGCAAAGGAAAGGTAAGAGGGAAAGGGCAGGGGAAGAGGGAGGACAAAAAAAAAGTTAAAAAATGAAAGAGAAAACGATTAAAAGACAAAGGAAAGAAGAGAGGGTATTGGGGAAGTGAAGAAGAGAAAGGGAAAATGAGAGATGCTTAATTGCTAGTACTTCTATGGATGGGCGATTGGTTAGTTGGTTGAGATTGAGCTGGTCTATGGCGCACGAGCCCCTGCCCAAACTTACGTGGTCCAGTTGACCAAAATATGTGCAGCTGCAGATACCCTCATGCGCAAAGAATATTATTATTAATGTGATTATGACAATGTTTATTTAAGTCAATCTCTTCTGAATATGTGATCCTGTGTAGATTCCACTGTTACAATTAGTGTAGCCTAGGCTATGGACAATGTAATCATTAATGACTGATATGTGAGTGTTTTACCACTATTATTATCATTTCTGCTGTAATGTATGTTATCATGTTATTGTTATTACTATTATTCAACCTCAGACGTTGTTAAGGCCCAGCATATCCTTGACAAGGGTTGTTCCACTATGTAACTCAACCCTTTTGGGCGCCCTGTACTATATGCATCTTTTACTGATGCTATGCCTCTCACAGGATGGGAAAAAAGTGTCCAATAAACTAGAGAGGCCTCTCACCAACTCACGAGGCACAATTCCAATTCCCGTGCTTCTTTTAGGATCACTAGGTGTGATGTATGCTCTTATACCGAGATTTTCATTTCGTTAAAGATTCAGTCCACTTACGTAACTGCTGTTATGCAAGCAGCTGCTGTCTGTGGCAATGATATTTTCCGAGTGCTTCTGCCTTTGTCTCTCATCTCATGCAGCCATTTACATGCTAATGTATCTGTGACCTTTTCTTTGTACGAGAAACGAGAACGCTTTCTCCTGAATCAGGAAAGAGGATAACTGTACTTTTTTTTTATCGACTTTCATAATTTTTTTTCCAATAATGGATTCATTTATACGTAGTTTGGATTAGTTCAATATAGAAACATAAGAGAAATATCGTCAGGAAGATTTTTGTTCATTTGTAAAACATTCGTTTCATCAAACGTAGCATAGCTCATAATTTATTTCTATACTAATTTAAACCCGTTTATCGTTTAAAATTAAACACCCAATGATAGAATGCTTTTTCCCACATGCCCCTTCAATCACAACTATCTCTTCTTTCTCCACATGATCTTTTCATCACGAATATCTCGATAGCTTTAGTCTCTTGTTTACCTTCATAGACGAATATCTCTATGATCTCCCGTGCAACATCTCGATGCCTCCCTCACAAGAACGCTTGCTCAATGCAAACTCCATTATTATATACAACTATCTCTCGTTAGGTACCCAGAGTATACGGATACCCTCCTCTACATAGCTTAGGTTTCTCTTGTTGAATAACCATCCACAAACAAATACCGTAATAACTGCTCTCTCGTTGGTGCCTTCATGACAGACTTCTTGCTGTAACCATCCAAATACAAATAGTTCAAGGGCTCACACAAATCTCTTTTCCCTGTCTTTTGCAGAGTGGAAGCGACTCTTCAGTGGTTGTGGGAGAAGATGACCAAATCACCTACTCGTGGCACGATGTCAACGTGTACAGCAACCCAGACGTCGCGTCCGGGTCGGGTTTCTTCAGGAGGAAAGTGCGCCAGTCGAAGGAGAAGCACATCTTGAAAGATGGTGAGTACCGACGTTCTTGACCTCGGTCTAGTCATTATCTTCCGCTACTTCTGTTTTCCAGTCTTCAGTTAAAAACTGTAGACGGGAGTTTTAAGATCTAGTCTCAATGTTTTTGCACCCTGTTCTTGGCAATATTATTCTAAGAATTCTATGACTTACATTCTAATTATCAGAAACATTAAGCAGATAGTTTAAATTGTTACCCACTAAAATTGTAGATCATGAAATGGAGGTTACTTAGTTTGCATTGTGACGTCATAACATAAACAAAACAAGGCATGAGGGATCAGAGTAACTAAAAACGATAGAAAAAGGATTCAATAACCGAGACATCCTCCTGCCACAGCAATTCAGAACCGCGGGTTAGAAGTAGCACAGTTGACTTAAAGTCAGTCTAGCAGCATATGTTCTTCTGAACCATATGTATAATCCTGGTACTAGTATAGAGATATTATGTCCTAAAAGATTTGAGATTTATACGACATGAGGTAGAAGCGGTGTATGGGAGATGACAAACGCAAAATCAAAATCTTAAGCAAGGTCCTTTATATTTACGGGACCTTGATCTCAAGTGGCAAGTCAACAAAGTAAAGGACCAGTAGTCTTCTTACTAGAAGGTAAAGGATGATTATTTCTGGGTGCATCAACTGCAGCATTTTCGTGCGAAAAAGAAAGAACAGACAAGAAAAATGATGCTCGCAGAGATATGTATGGACGGTCACTCACAGAAAAGCAGCATCAGTATCAGACTGTGACCGTCACAGTCAATGCTCAGCAATTCGATGAAAGTGACAGAAGACGAAGAGCACCTTGAGAATCAGTTGACGCTCTCAGAGCCTTCAGGCTGCCCGCACACAGGACACTTTCAGTGGAGAGTGGTTGGCCGACTAAGTTGTGAACCACTAAAAAAAAAAGTATTCAACACATGTGTTTACACGGAAGGCCGCAGACGAGCCACAAGCAGTGGATGCGACTAAAAGAGTCGCTAGGAAGTGACTGCGGGGTCTATTTTCTTGGCCACACCACAGTCGCCCACCAATAGTGGCCGAGGGTAAAAAAGAAGAAAAAAAAAATCAAATCAGAGCGCACACACGAAAGATTTTGTGGTCAAGATACTTTGGTAGCAGCACGGTCTATAGGTATACAGTATACCTAGACCGTGGGTCGCAGTACATGGGTGACTGACCGGCGGATAATTGACTATGAACCTATTATTACGGAAGTGCAGAAAAGACCAGCTCTCTATGATTTTGCAATATAGGTATGTAGTTATAAGCATATAAAGGATAAATTATAGACAGAATATAATGCTACTTCATACATTATACATGCATCACAAAAACTATACATACTGTCTACATACTATACATGTTAAAAAATATTGACATAAACTCTCCCCTTCTCCTCCTAAGCAATTATTAATTCCTTTGTATTAAAGAATATATGACAGTAAAGTACAGTGTACAATTGCATAACATATCTTCGTATACCAGCAAATTGCCAATATATATATATATATATATATATATATATATATATATATATATATATATATATATATATATATATACATTATATGTATATATAATACATATATACATTTATATATACAAAATGCAAGCATGCACACTACACATACACAGTGCCCTCTTTATTTCTGTTTCAGCACACAAGTTAAAATATCATTTATATTTCTAAATCTTATTATACTGCCATATTAGAGCTCCTTGCATCGTAGTAAAATATGAAGCTAATTACTTTATAAATATCTTTAGCGGTTTCATTCTCATCAGTAGCAAACACATGTAACATCAACACCAGTTATCCAAGTTGACAGAAATTCAACTGTTGCAGGTAGATATAGCGTCTCGTCTGCGGGTACACTTCACGTCAGTTGGCCACCAAGTAGTTAAGTGGCCAACTACTTTCCACTGAAAGTGTTCCGTGTGCGGGCAGCCTTAGGATGGGTAAAAGGTCATTATTACGTTATCATTGTAATTTACGCAATAATTTATTGTGATTCTATTTGTACAAAGGCTGGAACCCATCTCGCGTATTAACGAGAAATTGATTGAGAGATAAATATCGTAATTTTCCACCAGCAAATGTAGAAGTCGTGTTTCCTCGTTTTTATCACCAATATTATAAAGAATGGTCTACAGTTCATTAACAGCAATTTTCCGTGGATTCATTTTGAGCGCCCTAATCCTACCTTATCGCACTTGTGACAGCAACAAAATAATGGCAAACCAGTGATGCTTCATATCATGAGCCGAAATCTGTCAAACTGAAGATCATATTTCTCGAAAAATTAGAACAGCTTCATTGACGACACATCAAGAACTGAATATATCAAATGTTATAGTACAACTTTTTCAGTGTGCCTTGAAGGAGAAGGTATTCAGACGAACGAAACAGTTTCTTCAGGTTGAATGCTTTCCAGCAATGAAAAAAGCGAAAAAGACTACGCTTACATAAAATTCACAATATACATCAAAGGTTTAGGGCAAGCGCTTATGGGTCATTATGAAGGCCGAGCCAGAGACCCAGTTAGAACGAAGACACAAATGATTCCACAATAATAGATAAATAAATAAATAAACGTGATCGGGAACGAATCTCGACTCAAGAGTCAAGATGTGCTAATTAATAGATAAATAAATAAACGTGATCGGGAACGAATCTCGATTCATGAGTCAAGATGTGCTGATGAATAGATAAATAAATAAACGTGATCGGGAACGAATCTGATGTGCTGATATATCGTTTGTCAAAATGTAGCCGGTTTCAGCCCTTTATAACAAAATATCTTTCTCACACTCCCACGTTTTGTTGTTGCACAGTCACATCGATGGAGTAATTGACAAATACGAAATCAACAATGAAATGTGAAATCTGACAGCTAAAATATATTCAGTCTTAATCGGAATTTCGAATGAAAACAGCTCTACAGCTTATGACTGGGACAAACAGTAGTATATTTTTTCTAATACTTTTTCTTCATCTAAGAATTTCTACTTACTTGTATATGCGACACGGAATGAGCCTTAACTTGACGATTCCAGTGACGGGCGTGTGTCGGCCTGGCGAGCTTCTGGCCATCATGGGTGCTTCAGGTGCAGGCAAGACGACCCTTCTCAACGTCTTAACGCATCGCAACAACGACAGACTGCGGATCACCGGCGACCTCTTCGTCAACGGAAGACGAGTTGATCCCGACGCTTTGACAAGTCGCTCGGCCTACGTCCAGCAGGACGATCTCTTCATCGGGATGCTGACTGTTCGCGAGCAACTTGTCTTTCAGGTGAGATTTCCTTTGTTATCATCAAACACATAGTGGTTATCACAAGGCATCCTTTTGTCACTTTCCACAAAAAATCTTTTTCTACAATTAGTTTCTTTCTGGCCTAGAGTGGTACCTACCTTTCATCGTATTTATTTATTCCTATCAGCCTGAATGCACATAGCAAGAACTTGATATTACAAGGGACTTGTTGATGATTATGGCAAATCCATTTATATATAGTATCCCTTTTTGGAAAATCTAGAAAGAAGTTAATACAAACAACAATGAGGCCGTGAACGGTCACCTAATAACAAAATATTAAAAATGGGAAAGTACAAAAGTGTCTAGATTAAAAAAAGAAAAAGTGCTAAAACGTTGATGTGATGAAAACTTCATAAGATCATCATTCGCAGTACTATAGTTACATATTGCAGATAAATATTGATTCAGAGTGAAACTTTAAAACGCTTTCGATTCAGTAACTTAACTTGATAGGAGGCAGTCACTGGAGTCAAGAGTTACCGAAATATGCCGTTGAATATCATGAACAAGGTAAGCAAGAAAAACGAATTTAATTTTTGATATGTAAACACACTTTAGATTAGCAAGTTTTGTTACAACTACATCCAGCATCCATGTCACTATCATTGGAAACTGGTGGATGTGATGTTATTGATATCCAAATTACGTTATTGGAAATATCGATGCTCTTTTAGGTTTAAAAGGAGGCATTTCTGGGACAGTTAAATAGCGAATATACTTGAAGAAAACCTTTAAGTCTTTGGCTTCTTGCAAATTCAGAGCGGCTGCTGTTCATCACACACAATCAAGATTTGGTGGCCTGCAGATTTTTATCTTTTAATATAGTTCCAATATCCTAAGCCTAGTGAAAGCATTTTCATCTCAATTCCAAGAAAAAAAAATGAAAAAGAATTATAGTCTCCTGTCATAGAAGCAGTCTCTGAATGTAAAGATTTTCTGTTCCAGCACAGATGCAACTCCTTGTTCCTCCCTCCTTCCAAAATTTCAAAATGATGCTCTCTTGTGACTAACTTTTATCTTTTTCCTTTCTTTCCTCACAATGATTCATCTTTTCATCTAAGTTTTTTTTCTTCTTCTTTTTTAGCATCTCTACACCTCTCACACTTCAGCCTTCCTGATTTCGCCGACTATGCATCCAGTTCACCTCCACTCCTCGTTATTTTCTAAGATCAACCTCGGTATATCTTGCTTCGATACTGGAGACATACAGAACTTTGCAAGAAACAAGAACTTCCCGGAAATATAATCAAAACTCGACTGCTGTGTTACAGACTATCAATGAATATTATGTTATGGATATTTACAAATGTGTAACGAAACACAAGTCACCACCACAAAAGCAGAAATAAATTATGAATATTACTTATATAATTCATGGCCTATTTGTCTGGTCTCTATTCATAGGACTGTACGTATAGTCTTTATTCACTTGCATTGATCTCTGTTTTCAATTTTTTTTTTTCATTCACCAAAATAAGCAGGACACCTTTTGTTTTTGAATTCACAGGCAATGCTGCGCATGGATCGCCATTTACTCCATGAGCAGAGAATGACGAGGGTGGACGAAGTCATTAGCGAGGTGAGGGAATTTCCAACTCATTTTATTTCATAACTCATATAAGCACCTGCTGTATGAACATACCGGTAAGGACTTAACAGCTTTTTTCGCTATTTTATTCATATACACTCCTCTCCTTAACATATCACAAATCTGCATAAGGCCACATGGTCCAGCAAATTTACTAATAGCCTCCTTCGCCGGGAGATATTCGTGCCTCTGCTCGTTCAAGAAAAATGAGAATAATTCACCTGAGTCTTTGACGCTGGACAAGAAAAGATGCAGATGATGCGACGCCTTGCGGCGTAGAAGCTCTTCATTTCCAATTCTTGCACATATTGTCGTGACTGTGAATTCACAAGGAGGGTTAGCAGAGCCACTGATGGAAATAATGGGGCCTCGTTCCGCAGCATTACGAAAGTCATGAGCACGAATAGCGAATTGCTTCCCAGTGTTTGAATTTGGTAAAGGAAATGTATGGAAGTTATTCCTTCCGTACAATTTTTAAAAACGATCTGTTAATTCGTTTACGATGTTCTCGCCCATGGAGCGAAACAGACAGAATATCACTCTAAAACACACCAGACTCTTTGAACATTATTCTCCCAGAAAATTACTTTTCATATCCGATGTTGGATGAAGTGTTCTAATTTTACTTCTTAAGATTAATGTGGAAGAATATCAAATGTCTAATGTATGTATGTGTGTGTATGATAGATGTTTAATATTCTTTCAGATCATTTTCAAACAGCGAAATAGGAACACTTGTCTCACAGAATATGAGCAGTGATTTTGTTCCATGAAAAAATAATGTTCTAAGAAAGTCGACAAAAGGGACAGACAGACTTGCAAAATCTCTGTAAGTCTTTACAGATGAAGTTTCCAGCCCCACCTCCTATTTTGATCCCCCAGCAGGGACTGTCACCCTTTTGAAACCGGTGGGACTCGTGGGGAGAAGGACAGGAGCATAGTCTATGGACATGAGGGACTCACGGTACCCAGCAAACCCTGAGTCAACTGCACCACTGTTCCACGGCGCCAACTTTGACTGGTTGCACCTTTCAAAGGTAATTTTAAGGCCGTCACATCTCTCCACCAAACATACATAAATATATGTACAGATCAAGCCCTTTCCTATGCGTGGAAACCAAATTCTTTGCCTGGATGAAAGAATGGATGACAGATGAAATTACAATAAAGTATACACACAGGAGGAACATCAAGATATTGACATCTGCAAATGCAGCTTGCAGATCGAGCTGTAAAATACCCCGACAAGTAGCATGAAGGTATGCAGCTCTCTTTATCTAGATCACCACCCGTGTTTTCTCCTATGTAATAAGATTATACTTCGTCAATTTCCTAAGGAAGCATTTTCTGTTATCAATATGTAGTTTGTGTTGATTCTGAATCTTTGAAAAAAAAATTGTGACATGCAAAATATGAAAATACTGTTTAAGTCAAGCCGGCTTACCTGACGTTCTGAATTCTGGTAGTGGGGTGCACCAGGACCCACTCCTGGGGTGCACAAAGCTTTGTTGTCTGATTACTGAGGACTTAACTGTAGTGTGGGATTATATAGCGTTAGTCTTGTCCTGTTGAGTGTGGCCTTGAAATATCACTATATATCTGTGAAAAATGAAGCAGTTCCGTGTATCTTTTAACACTTAACTTTTTGTTCTGGAGTCGGCCTCAGGGTGAGTGATGATAGTAGGCTGGTGATACAGTCCGTCAAGTTGCCCATACCCTGTGAGTTGTTTCTAAATGACTTTCCAGCATAATTGATTGACAGAATTCTTCCAGCAGCAAAACGACCTATTTCTCCCTTACTCTGATTTATTTGTCAGACATAGAATGATCCAGGACTAACACAGGCATCCAGGTTATAGATCCCGTTGAAGCTCAGTGAAGGATAACCAAAACTGAAGAGTAAATATCTCAAAATGACTGCTCTGAAATCATTTTTTATCTCTATCTCTAAGGGCCCTTAGCTTTATACACATGCTTTAGAAGGGAAAACACGATTGGATAGATCTTTTTTTGACAAATTTACTGCAAGATGGAAATTCGTTTTTGCTTAAGTGAAATAAATACGAAAAGGACAAGTAGAGCAATGTAAAATAGTCCTGAATATAAAGTTTTTGGCTGAACGAAGGAACCAACATTACTAATTCCGTAGAAAAAAAAATTACTCCACCCGAGATCGAGCAACAACTTGAATACTATGACTAGCAAAGAAATAATAATAATAATAAACTCTTTAACCACCGTATATATAAGGTAAGTTGTTTCTATAGTGTTCAGCATTTGTAATAAAGCAACTCAATGGAAAGTCGCTGTTTATTCCGAAGCAAAGATAAAAGTGTGGAGACACAATGGGATGATAAAAGTATGAGAAAGATGACATACTTGGGAATGTCGTAGAATTTGATAAATGAGATGACTCCGAGAACTGTATCGAGAAATTTCATATAAGTTTTGTTTGACTAGTGACATAACAAAGAATGCAAAGAAAAGAGAAGTCTACTTGAGCGTTGCTGGGTGGCGGATTACTGAGACTGTTTGTACTACGAAAGCCATCTTCGATGACACACACTTAACTAATGTCATTAGTCAATTAAGGTTCGCGTGTAGGCTAAAGAATCCTTGATTTATCTTGACTGTAGAGATTCACGCTCTTTAATTGCAAGCAAAAGGATGAAGATTCTGCGACAGACTTTGCAACCGAACATCACAAATTAGAGGAGACAATGTCCATTCTAGTTTTCCTTAAGTAAGTGTTAGAGGTATGTTCGTCGCCTTGATTTGTCCACAAGCCTGCTCGGAAGACTTGCTCACTAAAGATCATTTGACTTGAAAAAGGTATTTCCATTGCTTTAACTCATGAAATTAGATAAGAACATGTTCTAAAATACAAGGTAAAACAAACTATGAATAAAGTGAATGATAGAAAAGTTTCCATCCGAATGTTACAGCTGCTGTCAAACTACCCATAATGTAAAAGAATGCTACAAAGATACAAAATATAAATATCGAATTAAAAGAAAGGTCATCAACAGGGCCGGTGCCTGACGAAATCTGCAAAATTACGGCTCATCTCTGAAGATGAAACGTAACTGAGGCAGCAAGCGAAAATGCATCCAGGAGCTCTCAGAGCTGCCTCATGAGAGAGCACCAGTTTTTGATGCGGACACCTCGGATGACACGACGAGAAACGGTGATTTATACATTAAATTACTATGTAAATCAATTCAATTTCAAGTGTCCAACAGTGCCTGAACTTAGGGCGCAGGAATGGAACTTCAAATTGAAGCAGCTAAAGCTGCAAGACGTAAAAGAAACTTAAAACCTCAACAAGGAGCAGAATTTCAAAAGTTACAACGGTGGAAGGTAAAAGGCAAAATTCGCGCATAAAGCACCTGAAGAAGGACCAGTTCTTATGGGGGAAACTGGCCACGACATTCGAACTTGACACGGATGAGACAAAAAACATGGCTCTCAGAAAAAATAATGAGAATCTTAATTCAAGACATCTTTCGAAGAATAATTGTGAGGATGAATTTAGTAGTACATCTGGAAGGCATAAGGGTACAAAGATAAACATTAATGTCAGGAAGGAGCATATCCTATAGTCATCAAATTTAGACCTTTCTATTTGTTTCAAATAAAGCTAACAACAATGAAGTGAGAGGTCTTGAATCCGAAGGTATTATAAAAAAAAATAGACTAGATTAAATGGGCTCAGTTAGGATCAGGAGTAATAAAGGGGCACAGGGCATGGGAAAAAATAGACCCGATGTCGATGACTAAAGAAGAATATTATGAAATCCACCAGTAATTTCAGTTGATGGCCCATCGGATCCCAAACTGTATGTTTGAGTATTTAGAAAAGGTTTGAACCTCTGGCAGCTAAAGAGTGAATCACGGGAACGCTCCCGTATTCTTAATCTGTCTATGAACATTCAAGTCATGATTTGCACCGAAGGTATTGTTAGTCCAGGACCTGGGAGCTTTAGATTTATATGAGGAGGAGGAAGAGGGGGTTGAGTTTAGAAGTAGTAACCGTAACAGTGCCATGAGCGTATAGGGATTAGCTTCAAACAATAAAGAAATATTAAAATGTTCACTGAGAGTTGCGAGTTCCTTTGTTTGGATGTCACTTAGAGCACAAAGAAGTCAAATCTGACATCGTTCAGTATTATGAATAAAAGCGTGCACGTGCATATAATACAAGGATTTTTATCTGGATACTCGCGAGTTATTCTAAATCTTTACACCAACTGAAACTTAGGTTTTTACAAATAACAAATAGACAAACTAGGGCAGTGACCGAACAGTAGTTATCTTCTTTAAGTGAGATTTTCTCTTTAGATTTATTTTAATCTTGCTAAAAATGACAATTTTTTCTTTTAGCTCGGATTAATCAAGTGTTCAGAAACTAAAATTGGAGTACCTGGAAGGATCAAGGGAATTTCCGGAGGAGAAATGAAGCGACTTGCCTTCGCCTGTGAGGTACGTTGAAATAGAGTCTGTCTGTGCGCCTTGAATAACTCCAAACCATCCAGCAGCGACAATGTTCAAATTTTCCCTTTAACTTAAACCCCTCAGATTAAACTCTTCTTCTTCTTCTTCGTTTCCACGCCTCTCTGACATTTTGCTACAATATGATGGCGTCTTTGTCGGATGAATCACACACTTCTTATTTTTCAGGTGCTCACAAATCCACCACTCATGTTCTGTGATGAGCCTACTTCCGGCTTGGATTCCTTCATGGCCCAGAATGTGGTGGCTGTGATGAAGAATATGGCCGAGAGGGGAAAGACCATCATCTCCACCATCCATCAGCCGAGCTCAGAAGTCTACGCCATGTTCGACAGGGTTCTGCTCATGGCCGAAGGCCGCGTGGCCTTCTTAGGCGAAGTCGATGCTGCCTATCAGTTCTTCAGCAGGTGAGCTTTGCTTTCCTAAACATTAGTTACATCTGCACATTTGCTCGGTCTGAGGATCTCCCAGCTTACCACCTATCAATCCACCTAGCTCTGAATGGGTATCAGCATCTAATGTAGCCTAGAAAACGGGTGTGGAGCTAGCAACCCCACCCCTAAACCTTGCTGAAAACACCTGAAGGCTCCATCTTTTTGGTCTACCCGCCTCTGAAGGGTAAAAGGTGTAAGATATCTATCAATCCATCTTCCTATCTATATAACTATTTAAAGATATGCGTATATACATATACATATACATACATATATATTTTTGTATCATTAATTAAACAAACATTTATTTATATATATACTTATAAATACATATATGTGTGTATATGTATATGTATATGTATATATATATATATATATATATATATATATATATATAATACTATGATGTGTGCGCGTACAGGATGCAACACTAGCTTATGCAAATATTTTTGAGGAATGAAAGAAAAAGTCATTTCGAAAAGAAAATGTTCTATAAACATAGGCATTTTACGTCTTCGTTTGTCGGTGAGGGGAATTTTAAAATAACCGTTATCATTAGCGCTGCTTTCACGCAATGGAGGTTGAAGTCGGAAAGCCTCTGATGTGGGGGGAAGGAGGGAGGGTACCGTATAGGAGGAGGATGGAGCGATTAGGCCGATGTGACTAAAGTACCTCCTAATCAAATGTATAATTTACATTTTGAAAAAAAAAATGCATGCATCATTGAATCCCCTTCCCTCCCTATCAGTGGTATTCATTGGACACCGATAAAAGAAAAAAAAAAAAGTAAGCCTCATTGAATCTCCCCTCCATCAAAGGTGGGTTTGCTTCATCATTACACCTGTCAGATATTTCAAATGTATTTTTAAAAAATCTCTCCCTCTCCATCTAAAGTAATCATCGGTACCAGACTCATGGGCGTAGACCTAGTCATGATTCCTGATTCAACAATTCCCTGACGAGGCGCCAAGACAGAGCGCGCTAAAATTCAACGTTCACAAATGAACCTGGCTAAGCTACACTACTTACTTGATATATAAAGCCATCGTTTAAATTACATTACTTGCAAGAGAAAGATTCATAATTTAAAAAACTATCAAACCACTTGTCTCATTCACTTCAACCGATCCCCCCCCCACCGCCCCGCGCCCCCCCCCCCCCCATCTCAAGCTACCCCGGCTTCTCACTACCAACCTCCTTTGCGTGAAAGCTGCACTATTGGTAAGTAATTTTAAAATTCCCCTCACTGACAAACAAAGACTTAAAATGCATATGTTTAAAAACATTTTCTGTTCAAAATTACTTTTTCTTTCATTCCCCAAAGTACTTGCATAAACTCGTGTTACCCCTGTATATGTATGTTATTGTAATAGCCACAATTCCCTCTTCACTTCTCACATTCTCTGCTCCTTTCTGGATATGCTTGTCACAACAAAGCCTTAGTTCCTCATTGGACGAGTGGTTTTCGCGCTCGGCTACCAATCCGGTGGTTCGATGTTCGATTCTCGGCCCGGCCAACGTGAAACCAGAGGAATTTATTTCTGGTGATAGAAATTAATTTCTCAATATAATGTGGTTCGGATCCCACAATAAGCTGTAGGTGCCGTTGCTAGGTGACCAATTGATTCCTAGCCACGTAAAAAAATATCTAATCCTCCAGGCCAGCCCCAGGAGAGCTGTTAATCAGCTCAGTTGTCTAGTTAAACTAAGATATACTTAACTTTTTAACTACTAAGCCTTAGATCCAAGTGCAAGATAGTTTGATGCAGTTATGATGTCCAGTAGTAGGAACAAACCTGTGTCCCATAATCACAACTAGGTCACGTTGCTGACCTGACTGCCAGGTTAGCAACGTGACCTCGCTGTGATTATGTGACGTGGGTTCATTTCCCGCTTCCGGACATCTTGCACTTGGATTTAACGCTTTGTAGTGACATGAATCCAAAAAAGCGCAAGGAATCTTAGAAGTTAAGAGGGCATTGTGGTTATTACAATTATATGTGCATCTAGTAAAAAGTGACCAGTAGATTATATATATATATATATATATATATATATATATATATATATATATATATATATATATATATATCTGTGTGTGTGTGTGTGTGTGTGTTACGAGGGTCCAAATGACCCCCATCTAAATAATAGGAAAGAGTTCCTAACTGGAAAGCAGGACCTACCTTCAATGGTCCCTTTGAGTGTCATCTCTGTAGCTGGCTGAAAATCAATTATTAAAACTCTTGGCGAATTACAAAAATATATTCTTTATTTCCCAAAATAGCTACATGAAAATGGAATAAAATGAGTGAAAGAGAATCCCAAAGAAACTCATCAAATCACTATTACTCTTCCCACAAAGCATCATGTATATAATTATCCCCTTTACCCTCACATGTCCGACTACTACTTGAGTCTTTGTCAATACATGTCATATCTAAGTCTAAAGAATTTATTTTTAAGTAGTGACAACAGAATCCATCTTAAATAAAGAGACCATATTATCAGACAATGAAATGTTAAAGTTCGTCAATAATATTGAGTGTCGCACCACACTTCCCTTCTCAATCCTCTGAAATAAATGTCACTGTTCGAATTTTCTTTACCTTTTCCGATGGATCTTAACGCCTCCTTGGATCTCCAAAGTCTCTTGTGACCACTATGACAGTTTGCCGTCTAATTGGCTATTAATTCCCATACTAGAGATTATATCTCATTCATTTGTTCTAACGGAAGAACAGGCATATGCACGCTACTGAACACATAAATGCACGATACACGCTAGCCTATTCTGTGAGTTTCTATTTTCCATGTACACGTCCTATTTAACGCACTGGGGTCACATTCATGTGGTTCCGAGTTAATCCAGGTCATTTGCGCGCTCGCAATCTCACCAATGCGACCGGCAATATTATGATGCGTAAGCTAGTCTCGTCTGTTCCAATGTTTGTAAGCTTCTATAAACAATTGGCACTTTTTTGTTTCTTCGCATTCCAATCTTGTTCACGTCACTCATTATAGACCTGATTTCTATTTATTACAAATTTTGTCCAGTGCCTTAAACATTATAATTATAATATATATATATATATATATATATATATATATATATATATCATATATATTGTGTATATAACACCCAGGGAAGAAATGAACCACAGTTGTAAATCCGGTGGTGTTTAATATAAGAAATTACGTGAAAGAGTAATTATAAGCATATATATTTGTATGTGTAAACTGCATTTGAAATTTTTACAGTGACTTTTATGTTCTTTTCATTTCTCGTTTGGCTAATTTTGAGGTGCCTGACTACTCATGGATCAAAAGGAATAAGTGGTGGGCGTATTGCCTCACCGCCCCTCAGCCATGATTCAAGGCGGGAGATGTCAGTCTCGTTTTAAAGCGACAACAGGAAAGTAGAACAGTTTTCTAAGCCCTGATAATACTGCCTAAATTAGACTACTGGAGCAAAACTGTTCTTTCACTGTTGCCCTAGGCTAGCTAGCAGTACGGTACTGTTGAAAATTTGTCATAACGTTCGGGAAAAATAGAGTACGATATTTTCCATGTACTGAAAATTAATAAACATTACCGTACAGTGCCGTACTTTCATTCTCGTAAAATCTGCAGTAGCCTATGTACTTCAGAAATGGTTACTTAGTGACTTAGTATGTAAAGACAATACAAAAATAGACGAAAACTTGGCGATGATCCTTTTTACGAAATTCTCTTTGGATGATAGGAAAAAAGTCCCCTTCGTAACCGACTCTATATTTAAACAAACTCTGCTATAATAAATACTTTGTGGTGGGCTTTCGCGGGCACGAGGCTCGACGGGGCGCTGACTCACCTCATTCAGCTTTCATATTTAAGTCTGGAAAGAAGTATCAGTATTTTTATCACAATTTATAACATATTTTCAACTGATGATGTAATTATTATTGAAGAAACAGGATTAAAAGAGAGCAATCGTTTTGGAGTTCGTTGTTTTGAGTAGTAGATATTTACTAAAATCCTGTACGATCATTAAGGACATTTAGACACTGGACAGCCGGCATTGACGTTATTTTTTTATGATTGCAGCATCTGTAAGATTACGAAAACAAACTTGATCGGTATTAAATGAATTTGGATAGATTTTAATACTTATGGCAAAGGAATGTATCATATTCGTGGTTTCCATGAATATCATGCATTTGTAATCTTACATAGACGGAAGTTTACTCAGAAATGTGTTAAATTATATTAAGCATAACACTACTCAGTATCAACGGAAGATTATTTCAATGGTTAGTGAATAATAAGATGCCAGATAATTTACAAACTATTTTTAAAAGATAAGCAAGCATGAGCGCACTGATATAACAAGTAGCAGAAACTGTAGTACCATTTATGATCTTATGATAAACCAGTGAAACAACCTGTAACTACGAAATGCTGCAGAAAAGCACTCCCCATTATCAATCCGCATTGCTGCTCCGTCTGCAGCAGCACCTGCAAACTGGATGCCGACAGAGGGCGCTGAGCTCCCTCCCTCCCTCCCTTTCAAGTCGGGGCTTCCGAAAGCAAAACCCAGGACATACTACGCCAATATTCGTGATGCAATGCAGCAAACGGCAGCGATGGAATGGGTTCGTGTGTGATGTCGAGTTCGGGTCTTTTCGAAACGAGGTTGACCCACTGCTCTCGCCTGTTACGCTAACCAGGAATTGGGAATGGATTCCAGTGCTGAGGCGACATAACTCTAGTTGATTCAAGGGAGTTTGGATGTTAGAAAACCATTTTTCCAAGATTCCTTAATCTGAGGACGTTCAGTTGTCTGTCGTGTTATGCCCCGACTGAATTTTTCTTGCAGAGGCTATAGCAAGACTCATCATGAATTCCCAACTTTTAATGTAACCATATAGAGTAATATATATATATATAAATAATATATATATATATCTATATATATATATATAGATATATATATATATATATATATATGAAGGATTTAATACATTCATAATGCAGTAAATCCTACATGTTACTCAGGTTTGTGCTCAGTTGGCATATTTTTAAGATATCTATTTAAAGCATCGACTTTGTTCGGTAATACAGCAAATAACGCTTATGTTACTATGATTCTTTTCTATTACTGGTATGACTGGCAACAGAAATTCAACAGCACATTCCCATAAAGACTTCCTATCTGTGAACTCTGAGTGACCAAAATTTGCATCCGATTTTGAAGACAGACGTGTCGTGTGCTCATATTTTCTTTTCACATATCTTAACAAGCAATTTAGTCGAGTGATGCCAAGGGGTGGGGGCCGGGGGGCTGCAAAATAAATATCATTAGATACAACATTAGTTCTGATTTACAGAAAACTAAGATCAAGGTGGTAATGAACTTCATTTTTTTTTCTCACAGGACCTAATAGGGATACCTCTGAAGAACCACAACAAAATCATACTATTTTGAATTCTTTCGAGTTTATAACAGCAAAAAGACTTTCATATATCGGTATTAGGGCTGCATTTTAGTGACATAGTTCATTATTGAAAAAGCAGGCTGTTCTCAAAAAGTCATCCTCACATCTCAGACAAATAGAGAACATTGAACTTCAATCCACAAATCCTCAGTGATAACTCGAAACCTTTCAGCCAATTGCACTTCTTCCTCAGTACAAACATGTTTCGAAAACCTTGACTCACTTTCTTTTCCAGGATTGGTCTGCCCTGCCCACCAAACTACAACCCTGCAGACTTCTTCATCTCCACTCTCGCTGTCCAACCCGGAAAAGAGGACAACTGCAGAAAGGCCATCACGATGATTTGCGATGAATTCGTCAAGTCGGAGGAAGGGACCAGTATAGAGAGAGCTGTGGCTGAGAATTCTAAAGAGGCTGAAGTAAGATGTCATGAAGATTTTGCTCATTGTTGTAGACTCTGAAGTCCTCTCGTTCAGAGGTATTGTAATATTATCCGCCACACATGACACTGATAAATGTGACATTGAGTGTCTCTCTCTCTCTCTCTCTCTCTCTCTCATTCGAAGGAAACCTGATCTTTTTTTCTCTGCGTGATAATAAGTGAATGACAGCGACGACTCCTTTCAGGAAATCGACGGCTATGACAGCAGGACTGACGTGCAGGTGAAGAAATCGCCCTATAAAGCCTCTTGGTGGACTCAGTTTCGCAACGTCCTTTGGAGGTCTTGGCTGGAAGTGATCAGGGAGCCGATGCTGATCAAAGTCCGATTCGTACAAGTGATGGTGAGTGTGATCGATCGCCCTGAGGCTCTGTGCCGTTTGATCGTCCTCAGGCACTTTGAGTTGAGTTGAATATAGGATTCAGGCCTAAGGCCAAGCACTGGGACCTATGAGGCCATTCAGCGCTGAAATGGAAATGGACAGTAAAATGTTTGAAAGGTGTAACTGGAGGAAAACCTCAAAGCAGTTGCACTATGAATCAAGTGTTAGGAGAGGGTGGAAAGTAAGATGAAGAAAGAGAATATGAAAGGAGGTACAGTAAAAGGAATGAAAGGGGTTGCAGCTAGGGGCCGAAGGTACTCTGCACAGATCCTTAAGTAATGCCTACAGTGCACCGCATGAGGTCCACTGACAGCACTACCCCCCTACGGGGCTCAGGCTCTATGCAATGGCTGAAACTAATCATGTTAGTGGGTGCGCCTCACTTGAAATATCAGTAGTAGTCAATCCAGCCGCAATTTTCATATGGCTTTTTCTTTCATGTTTATATGCCTTCGAAATACTGAAGTCAGGAAATGGCTTGTTGGGCCTATTGAAGGGACGATGAGAATTAGGAAAGGGACTTCTTGTGAAGCAAATGATGGATAATTTATCCAAAATAATTTTCCTCTTTGTGTATAGATAAAGATTCAATGTACACTATACACTTGATTATCTGTTAGAAGAATGTTTTATACGACTAATATAATACGAAGAGTTATGATTTACTCATCACTATTTCAGGCTATCGCTGTGCTAATAGGCCTGATCTACTGGGGTCAAACGCTGACTCAAGAGGGCATCACCAACATTAACGGAGCTCTGTTCTTGTTCCTGACCAACATGACCTTCCAGAACGTCTTCGGTGTCGTCAGCGTAAGTGAAAGAAAAGAAGTCCTCTTTGCTCCATAGTCCTGCAATTTGAGATGTCTGATAAACCCGCATGTCTGAAATAGAACTTGAGTTTCATGATGACTTCCAAATCAGTCATCTGGGTGCGAGATGTTAGTTCATTGTCTGAATGTCCTCGAGTCTTTCCAGAATGACGAAACATTACCACAAAAGAGAACATTAATTACTGTTTTCGAGTAGCCAGCATAAATTTGCAAGTAATAGTACAGTTATTATGGTGTTAAAAAAATGATTAAAAGCCTGGTGTTCTGTAACATATACTCTATAGTATATTGATGAAAACTTGTTACTTTCCTGATAACTACTTAGATGTGCAATCTTGGTAAGAAGAAAAATTGCTATTGTAAAATTATGTTAATATTATGAAATAACTGTAAATCTACATTCATGTTTTTTTCTAATAAAAAAAAAATGATGATGTTGTTCCGCAAAGCGAAATCCAGTAAGACTAAGCAATGTGAATCCCTGTTTGCAGACATTCTGCGCCCAACTGCCCATCTTCATGAGGGAGCATTTCAACGGCATGTATCGCACCGACGTCTACTTCCTGTCGAAGATGCTGGCCGAGCTGCCCTTCCACATCATTTACCCCTTCGCCTTCGTCGCCATCGCTTACCACATGGTCGGCTTCACCAACGATTACGTCAACTTCTTCATCTGCGCTGGGATCGTGGTGCTCGTCGCCAATTGTGCCATCTCCTTTGGTGAGTGTCAGGTCGTCTTTCTGCAGGTTCTCGTTGGTTGCTCTCACAATTGAAATGCAACGTCAGCCAAAAACTGGCCTGTTAGTTTGATGTGACCATGTCTGCTTGGCGGTCTTTTGCAGGATACATGATTTCGTGCATGGCGAGAAACCTCAGCGTCGCCTTGGCCATCTCGGCGCCGTTCATCATCCCGCTCATGCTGTTCGGTGGCTTCTTCTTAAACAGCGGGTGAGTCTCATCATAATAATACCATAAAGCCAATAACAGTAGCAATATAGACTGGTTGCGGTTGCTATTTCAGGCAGAATGATTACCATAGAAAGAATATTGACTACGTATAAAGAAAAAAAACTATATTGGTGAGTAGCAAATGTCTAAATCATTTAATTTCCTTCCAGTTCCACCCCCGTGTACCTGACCTGGTTCAAGTACCTGTCGTGGTTCTCTTACGGAAACGAAGCGTTGCTGTTGAACCAGTGGCAGGGGGTGAAGTCCATCGCCTGCAACACGAACCAGACTTGTTTCCCCAACGGCCAGGCTGTCCTGTCCTTCCTCCACTACGAGAACGGAAGCATCACAGGCAATGTCATCATGCTCGTGGTCCTCATCGTTGTCTACCGCACTCTGGCTTTCTTCGCCCTCTTGGCCAAGACTTTCAGGAAACAGAAGTAGAAGAAAGATGCCGGAACAGACGGGGAGACAATGCGGCCTTTATCATGAATAATAATAATCCTGACGTTATGAAGTCTTCCTCTCTCTCCTCTTATTTTTTTTTATATTTTCGAACGGAGATTCCTCTCATCCTTTTCAAATTATTGTGACAGCACTGAAAAGTGAATCACCAAGAAAAAGAAAAAGTTCGAAGAAAAAAGAATTTTTTTATTAGTAAACGCAGCAAGGTGCACACTGTCTTAACTTCTTAGCCTGAATAAATATTCTAGCTGTTCACTTCAAATCCATTTGATAATCTGTGTTCAACACGATCAACAAATGCCAAGGCAATAAAGACTTCACAGAGTTCTTCAAGGAAAAAGACCTTGAAATGGCAATCAAGTCGACTGACGTGTTTCTGAAATTTCCAAAAATGTAGCTGAAGTAATGTCCCTAACCTATTTCTAATTTATATATGTTAAATTGTTTGTTTGTTAGTTTGTATGGTGCTTTTACGTTGCATGGAAGGGTAAATGTTAAATTAAATGCAGTAAATTTTCGAATCAATTAAACATCGTAACATTGAATAATTTCAACCACGCAGCTTCCAGCCCAAACTAAAAGGAAAACTGTTTTCGTCTAATACCTTTATTTCTAAATTTTTTCTTTCTTTCTTTCTTTTTTACCATAAATTATGCATGTGAGGAGAAAAAGAACATCTAATAGTGATGATTAGTTTTCCATCTGTCTCAATTACTCTTATCTCCCGTCATTACGGGAGGTTTTTAAATTTACTCTTAAAGTGACACAGCGAAAGTTTCTTATTATTATTATTATTATTATTATTATTATTATTATTTTATTATTATTATTATTATTATTATTATTATTATATTGTGAAGTGGGAATTAAAAGCCAATAAATGCCTATGAAATTAAATTTCCTCCCCAAAGACCACTCTTCTCCACTGACATGCAAATGAGCCTCACTCTTCATTATATTGAATTTTCCTTTTCTTTTTCGGCAGCCATTGCCAGGTATTGACCACCTGGGATCATTTCCAAGCCTTGTCAGCCTCGAGAGGCCAAAGAAAGACAAAAGTGTGCTATTAATGTTTACTGAGTTGCATTTCAACCACCGGATATGTTCAACACTTTCGTTGAATATGATGGTAGTTAATTAGATATTTAGAGTTTATGTACATGTTTATAAGAGTCCTTTCAGATGACTAAAGAAATAAAGAAAGATTATCTCTTTTTCCGATTTTCATTTATCTTCTGTATAAAATAGGTTCCATACTGCATTCACAACTCATTTTCTTGTTCCATAACCGTTCATTCACAATGACCAGAATTGTTATCTCTGACTTGTGACTATATGGGAGTCCGACGCACATCTGCCTCGGGCCAACTTTCGTGCCGAAGCTGTTGCTCTCCCACCTTTGTATTTTAACACCCTTCGCTCCCATTATCAGAGCTTTTAATTGCCATCAGCAGCTTGTTTTCTGTTCCAAATATACTCAATACCATGACCATTGCTTGTCTATCAATTATATCGCGAAATTCTTATTAGAGGTCCAAGTGAGCCATATGCCATATATGATCCCGGAGACATTCTCTGCCTTGTCTAGACCAGCGCTGATCTCCCCTAGAAAGCAATCTTTCGTCCATCTTATTTCCAATTCAAAATCTTTTCTTATATCTTCCTGACCATACTTAGTCTTGCTTCCATCAGAGTTTCTCCTCTCTTGAACAACTGTTTCACAGTGCAGCTGCGAGGTTCTCCTCACGTTACATTTTCCATACCTTCTTGATGTCAATTTCCCCTTCGGAGCTGAATAACCTCACCGGCCCCAGTGCTTGGGGTTCGACCTTAATCCTATATTCTAATTCCTCAACTCCTTTTTTTTTTTTTTTTTTTTTTTTTTTTCCTTCCGGCTTTTCCCTTCAAAGACATTCAGTTGCGAAGAAGCTCCTTAAGGCCTGTCCCCACGACCGAGCCTGATCGGCGGACCTCCCCTCTAAGGCCCCGTCCACACGGCCGAGCTTTGCTCGACGAACTTTGTTCGATGTGACGTCAGAAGTGGAGAAACTGTGGTAAAGTTCTGACTTTTCCCGCTGTTTCTCTGCTTCTGACGTCACATCGGACAAAGTTCGTCGACCAAAGTTCGACCGTGTGGACGGGGCCTAACGGTCACACTTGACGGGCAAACTGTCAAATTGCCCGATGGGTCTTGTAGCAAAATAACCATGGTGGTGCCCGATGGCTTAAGCTTCGACCCTGGCAGACGTACGTTAACCATATACATTTCTTTTACTGAGATATTCTTTGCACCATATTCTCTTCTTTTTCATCACACACAAAGCAATTATCATGCTACACAATATCTTCTTAGCAGTAGGCACAATGTTTATCGTACCGCACTGAACACACTACTGGGCCTACTGGCATCGTCGGGCACGCCCACCTCTCCATCGCCTCACCGTGTGGACAACATTCACGGGTAAGCCCGCCAGAATTTGCCCGTCAACCCCGGAGCACGCCGATCAGGCCCGCTCGTGTGGACAGGCCTTTACAAATCTATCGGTCTTTATAGACAGACCAATCTTAATTGACGGCAAGATTGCCTCAAAACAGACTGAGCAGCTTCCGAGATTCGTCTTCGTCAAGAAACCCTCAGTGACGTTTGTTTTTTTCAAATAAACTAGGACAATCGTCCTGGTAAGTAACCTCCATAGTTTTAGAGTAATTACTTTCACAATAGGAATGGATTGGAAAAGTAATTTAGGCCAAGCACTGGGACCTATGAGGTTATTCAGCGCTGGAAAGGAAATTACGAGTAGGTAGGTTTGAAAGGTGTAACAGGAGGGAAACACCTCTGTTGCACTTTGAAATCATTGTCAGGAGAGAGTAGATAGCAAGATTGAAGGAAGGTAATATGAATGGAGGCAGAGTAAAAGGAACAAAAGGGGTTGCAGGTAGGGGACGAAGGACGCTCCAAAAAACCTTCAGTCATGCCTACAGTGCACCGGGCGCGAGGTCCACTGACGGCACTAACTCTTACGGGGTTCTTTCACTATAAAGCTTATTGTTCTTGCCTGGTACCAGTTTCTTAGATTCGTTTCTTAACAATTAACTAAACTTAGTTTAAAAGGTATTAACATTTTGCCACAACCCTTCTGTTCTAGAGTAACCAGTTTATTAAAAACTGTATTGAGAATTAATTTGTAAAATGTGGGGCCTATGTACCAATAAGTCATTATGGAACCTGTATTTTATTCCATTCATTCATTTGCAAATTCCCTCAGTAGTTTACAATTTTCATTTCCGTAATAAGCTAGCAGTGAAAGAAACCCATTGACACAAAGGTCCTTTCACATGAAACATCCGCAAGCATTCCCTATTTAACGGAAGTCACGCTGAAATCCTCCAAACTTCTTTGATTACCAAGTTAAGACTATTTTGCTCATTTATCTCCCATTCGGTGTCAAATTCATAAACCTACCAAACTGATAGTACCGTAATAGTTCATATCCTCAACAACCAGTCCTGAGAATTATTAAGTCTTTTAATTTGGTTTCATGGATAGAATGAATATAGCATTTAAGCCTGAGGCCAAGCGCTGGACCTACAAGGTCATTCAGGGCCGAAAGGGGAAACAGAGTAGAAAGGTTTGAAAAGCGTAACGAAAAAAATACCTCGCAGCCATGCTATGAAACTATTGATAGGAGAGGGGGAGGTAAAAAAAAAAAAAAAAAAAAAAAAAAAAACAGAAGAAGAAAATGTAGGTAGAGTAAAAGGCACGAGAGGGGTTGTAGCTAGAGTTCGAAGGTTGACGTTGCAGTAAAGTAATGCACATTGACGGCGCTACCACCCTACGAGCATTTCATGTAGTTGTGAAAATAACGCTGCCTACACAAGCGACGTATTAAATTGCATGCAATATAAAGTTCGGGCAACGAGCAAAGCGCTGGGACCTATGAGGTTATTCATTAACAAAGGGTCCTATTCAACTAAAATTGAAAAAAATTAAATGTTTATGGCAAGAGAAACTCTTGCACCTCAAAACTGCGAGGGGGTCAACCAGACTAGTTAGACTAACTACCTCCATTCCCGCCTGTTAAAAAGGCGCTTATTACTCTAGCAGGGCAAACTTTAGTTTGATTTTTTTTTTTTATCTATAACTGTTCTTTTCACCTGCGTTAAATCTTATATTTAGCCGCGTAGCTAAAAAGACAATTGTCATGCAAGCACAGCAGACCATCTTATAAAATTTTCATAATGGAAATAATTGCTTTGTACTGTCATGCAAGCATAGCAGACCATCTTATAAAATTTTCATAATGTAAATAATTGCTTTGTACTAGCTCCAGGAACAAATTTAATATTAATATGAGTTTTACCTTCTAATTACACATTGTTCACTAGTAAGATGAAGTTTGCATAATTTTCTGCTCCCAATAAATTAACGCCACTCTAGGTACTGTACAATTATTCATTAGCAAGGAGTCAAGAGTTCAGTTAGTTATCTCTAAAATTAGCCAAGTGTATTAGACTCGTCAGAACCATTACTCCAAGTACTCAAACAACATTTCCAGTAAGCGCTGAACAAATGGGAACTTTAAAGTCAACGAGGGTGACTTCCATCAAGTTAAAAATTTTTATAGGCCTTCCAAGTGTATACTGTTAAACAGTCTGGTACTTTTTTTTTTTTTTTTTTTTTTTTAACTAACCTCTAATTGTAGGAATGATAAACCAGATTCCGCGTACTTCTCCCTTATAAAATACGTACAGAGGAAGTAATAAAGATCTGAAATTACAGACCCATTATTTATTTAGTTTTAAATATACAGAAGCAAATGGTAAGTCTACGAGTACAGAATATCAGAGGAACCTACCCTCCAAACATATCAGGATTTGAATGAAAAGCGCAGCATGGACAATTTGGAAATTAAGTGATAAAAGCCTAGCAGGTTAACATACCAGAGAAACAAACCAGGACAGCTCGTTCCCGAAAAACACACTTCGGACAACTCATGCCCGGTCAACTGATATATAGAACCAATCATAAGATATAAAGTAATTTTTAAAACAATAAAAATTTACAAAACTTTTTGGCGGGGGGTGGGGGAGGAGGCGGGCAAGGAAACTTAAAACATTGAAGACTCAATATAGAGAGAATTTACTCAATCTTTACTGGCAAGGATCCTACAATTCAAGTAAAAGCATCTGCCGCTGGTTGCACTCCTCGTAAACCTCCTTTTGAAGTTTCACTCCGTTCCGAATTTTTTTTCTGCGCCAAAATCGCCTCCAGATTTAGAGTATTAATGTCCAGATATTCGGATGCTACCATGAAACCGAATTTTGTAAGGCATTGCGAAATTCTTCAAGGTTAATTTTAGTTCTTGTCATGCCAGTTGAAGTCTTCTCAGAAATATGGATCTCTGGATTCAATATTCCATATTTCAACAGGAGATATCTGAGCCAGAAGTCTTCTTCCAGCGCCTCTTCCGGGTCCTATGGAAGTCCCTTCAAATTACGTCACAAATTCTTGTGGTAAACTATCGTCGCCGACAGTTCATAAGCAGCAATAACATCAGTCACTGGTAAAAAAAGCAAATGCTGTGAAACATTAAGCGAAATTTAAAGGATGATAGTCAACAATTACCTCTAAAGCAAGCTTGCCTATTATATCAATAAGAGTAATTTCTTTTAACCGGAAATATTAGTATACCTGTCAGTTCTATATCAGTTCCTAGATAATCAGTTATGGCCCAGATAGGAGTTTTCCGATTTGAGTTTGCCCTGGTATCAGTTGCCCCATCTTGGAGACATCATTGATCCCTAGATATAGCAGCCTAACACTGAAAGGCTCTCAAATCCGCCCCGTGTCAGCACATTCTCTCTAATTCTGGTTCCTCCAGCAAGTTCTCACCTGCAACAACAACGGCACCAGAAAATGTTCTCGGGGCAATTACTCGCCAACTCAATGATGAGAACGTTAACTTTCTTGAAATATGTAAGATATCTTACTTCTAGGATTAGATTATGAAACCATGAATTAAGTCTCTTCAATCAATGAAAAAATACCCACTAAAAACTTAACCATTTTATACCATAATTATGCATAAAAGGCTGTACGCAAACATTTATACTTTATGCTTCGCTGCTTCTGGCGCCATTTAAATTTTAAAGTTATTATACGCAGAAACCACTCAAAATTCATATATTAATATTTATAAAATGTACTTCTGGCGCCATTTAAATTTTAAAAAGTTATTATACGCAGAAACCACTCAAAATTCATATATTAATATTTAGAAAATGTACTAAAATGAAAATTGCCTATATTAAAATTAAGATAACCCACATATGATTAAGGTCTAATTCTTAAAGATGTCTTTCATCTTTCAAGAAATCATGTAAATTAAAAGAAACTACTTTAAAACTATACAGTTTTTTTTTCATCTGTCCATCCGCCTGTGGTGTTTTTGTATGGTAACACTGCGCCCCGGGCTTTAGATATATAGTTACGCTATGTGTAAGTTTTAGGTAAATAAAAGGATATCTGGGTGTACATTTACAACTGAAAAGTGCTTTAATAATTTACTGTATGCGAATTACATCGTTAATATTCGAAATAGGATATTATAATCGTTGAATGTCACTATCTTAAGCCCGGGACGCAGTTACACCATACAAAAACACCACAGGCGGATGGACAGATTGAAAAAAAAAAAAAAACGAGTATAAGCAGATTAGTTGCGTAATGCGAGCTCGTAAGGAAGGATATGGCCACATCATAATTCCGTTTTGCCACAACATCGTATTCACTAATTGGCACCATCCACTGCATTCACTAACTTTAAAATAATTTCTCCTCTGTCTAGTATGTTAATGCGTATTTCACACTACCTTATTGATGGATACCATTGGAAACAAGCCTTATGGATAGCATCCCAAACTCTTGACTATTCGACTACAGTTCTACAACGCACTCAAGGAAACTAAACTATTCCCGCTAATTTTATGAACATCCACACAACTCTCTGCCCTTACTCAAGGATAGTATGAAAATCTCAGCGCCTTGTGATCATGAACAGCATCAGAATCACTGAACCGATAATGCCCTATACTGTGTTCACGGATAGCCTAACATGCATTTGACAGGGTTCATGAAAAATCAAAATTATTGCCCACATTCATGGATGGCATCACAAAACTATTGCCAGTATTCGTGGGTAACAAACTTCTTGCTTCCAAACTCATTGCTTGTGCACCAGTATCAAAAAGTTATTGCCAGTGTTAATGAGTTACACTCATTGCTTGTGAGCGTAGAGAAACATTGCTTGCGTACACATTTTAACACTGATAACAAACTCATTGCTTGTGTTCATATAGAATTAAATTTTGTATTTTGGTATTTTGTACGTTGGATGGAACCAGTGGTTATTTAGCAACGGAACCAGCGGCTTTACGTGACCCTTCAATGGAATTGCCGAGAATCGAACTCGCGACCACCGAGGTGGCCGGCCAAGACCAAACCAATCATGCCACTGTTGTGTTCATAGCGGAAAAACTCGCGCTTCATAGCGGAAAAACTCGCGCTTCATAGCGGAAAAACTCGCGCTTTCATAGCGGACAACTCCGCGCTTCATAGCGGAAAAAACTCGCGTTCATAGCGGAAAAACTCGGCGCTTCATAGCGGAAAAACTCGCGCTTCATAGCGGAAAAACTCGCGCTTCATAGCGGAAAAACCCTGCACCGAAACTCATTGCTTGTGTTCATCGAGTAAAACCCATTGCGTTCATAGAGTAGCAAGCTCATCGCCAGTGTTCATCGAGTATCATACAATGTTAGACAGAATCATAGTTACACTGCTTATGCTATGAGTAACCTAATATCAAAACTAACCAACATGCTTGACAACTTTACTAGACCCAACTCAAAGATATAATTATTCTTTGCAAAAAATATCCACAGACTTATTTCCACACTTTCAACTGAACAAAAAATTGCTTTAATCCTGTCCGTTAACAGGAGCTGAAAGTTCCTAGCTACGAGTTATGACAAATTTCATAAAACTAAATCCACTTAACAGCAGAAGTCCAAACATTATTCTGGACAATCAATCTGGGGAAATTTTTGCACGGTTTTGAGGATTATCATGAGACTAGCTATTGTAAATAAGCAAGCCCTATTATCGTAAATCACCCCAATAACCATAAATTTTCTGTTGCAAGAAAGGAAATAGCAAGTTCCCATCCTCTGAAAATCCTTTAAGTCTAACGCCAACTTTATGCTGAAACATTTAAATTCAAGCAAAACCTAGATAAATATTGGCCAAAACTTTGCCTAACCACAAATTTAACCCCTTTTCATAAAGCTAAAATACTAATAATGAAAATGGCCGTTTGAGGGCAAATATTCTTAGTTTCCTCAAAAGCTTTGGGAGCTTCTGCTGCAGCTGCAAACCGAGTTGGAGGTAACTAAGCACATTTAAACACTTAGTAGTGCCCAAAACCACCCAAGAACCTGCATAGTAGGTCAATACGACCTACTATGCAGAACATGGGGGCTCCCCCACCCCTCCAGGGGCGCCGCCCCTAAAGGGGTGGAGGATAAGTTGTTAAAGAACTGTACATAAAAATTGTTCAAGAACATCACATGTAAATTTACTACAAAAATTAAAGTAAATATGGCAAATTAAAGGTAAATTACAAACACTTAAAATAAATTAGTTTAAACTAAACTAGGCAGGAAAAAAAAAATATAAAAAACTTACCAGTTGTTCAAGACCAGCTTTTATGCGCGAAACTTTACAATTAGAAAAGGAATTCGAAGTCGAATTGTGCCAAAAACATCCTGGAAAAGACAAAAGCTTTAGAGCCGTGCGTAACTTAACTAAATCTTGTACATTTTGGGCGATGACTTACGTCAGATTACAGGTAAACGCCTACAGAAATAACTAACGGCTGCCACAGATTTATAAGAGTAAACACGCAGCAAGATTCGAAAATTCTCAAATCAAATATACAAGATTAGCATCAAAATAGTTTATTTCCAGAGTTACCTTGCAGAAGCCAGGCGTTTTATATATCTTGACCAACGAAGTGACAACAATTGATGGAAATGTCAATCGCCACCTATAGTGTAGTCGCGTGATAAACTGGTTTTTCATAAATACTTCACAACAGAATCGATTACACTGTGGTAAGTAGAGGAACTGAATACGGTACTCATGAGCAAAAAAAAAAAAAAAAAAAAAAAAAAAAAAAATTACTTAGCAAAGTGCAAACTCCTGTTGAACGTCTACCGCCCAGAACGATGTTGCTGTAGAAAGTCCGAAGATTCAAATGGCAGGTTGATACCGGGCCCGGTCACGATGGTGCAGTCCGTCACTCCGAACTCGAACGATGTTGTCATTGCCAAGGACTCTAAAACCTTAGAAGTGTCTCGCTTCTTGGAACATAACCGAATACGATCTATGGACATCCTTGAAATAGCTAATTTTGCAGTATTATTATTATTTTCTACTCTCTTCTTTAACTTGTCTTTCATGGATGGAAGTTTAAAATTAAAATACAGCACACGTTAAATAGAATTTCCCAAACGTAACTCGTAATTTCTTTAAGGGCTCACGAAATCATTTGTAGCCTAAGCCTGTTGCGTATTTCTTTTCATCACTTCGATAAAATAACTTATGATTAGCGTGGATATATATATATATATATATATATATATATATATATATATATATATATATATATATACAAGCGCGCACACAAGTGTATGTGTACCTATATCTGGATACATTTCAATAAGAGGCTGTTGTGTTATCTCAGAGCTTTAGGAGTTAACTGCCTCCTTTAAGAAAGCATTGGCAGTCCCCGTTTTGGGCATTTATAAATATCATTTCTACTTATTTTTTATATATGTGTGTGTGCGTGTGTGTATGACGATACCTGAATAAACAAAAGATGCTTGGCAATGACCTTCTGCATATCATTTTCCTGTGGTATTCACTTATATAATGAAGTCACGTGCATCTACTGTGATTTTTTAAGCGTATATGTATACAAACATATGTGTGCATATATATCATATATATATATATTATATTATATATATATATATATATATATATATATATATATATATATAAACACTAATACAAAAGGGCTTCCAACAAGTCTCATAGGCCATAATACTTAGCTGCTGTCAGCTGAGCCACTGTTATGCTGAGATTTCATTAATAACATCTGTCATGCAAGGTAAATCCCCAGGTACTATCAAGCACTTGGATCCCACCTTCGTTTGTGATTTTTGTGGGAGTCAGTTTACAGCACTTTTGCCTTTCTTCAGAGTTCTGTGTTTCCATCGCGAGGGAATATTTCATTATAAGGTTGAGTCCTGATTTTGGTGTGCACAATTACTTTGCAATAGAATACGTGACTCTAGGAGACAAAAATGTCTTATTCTCATTTGGCCCAGGTCATCTACAAGACCAATATGAGAACTTGAAGGAAATTTCAGAGGAGTCAGACACTGTTACTGCACAGGCGCAGTCATCACTAGAGGTATTCAGTTGCTGTCCTCGTGATATAACAGAAGGCTTTAGATCTCTACGAAGGCAAATGGTCTACGTATAAAAATCCCATATCAGGTCGGCGGAATGTAAAGATGCAGGAGTATTTGGCTATCTGTAAGAGCAAGCCTAATGTTAGAAAATCTGTTCGTGTGTTTGAGATCAGATTGATAGTTTTACCACACCTAGGCCTCTACTCCAAGTAACTCTCTATTGCCCATTCCAAAGCTTCCAACAATTAAAGTCCCTATCATTGAAGGTGTTTACCAGGAAAGGCCTTTTGGAAATTTTTATTCCAATCTTGTCCATCAGCAGACAGACATTTTAAATAAATGTTATGAATTTTAGTAACTTGAGAGGTAGCTCAGCAAGTAATGACCAGAATGTTGTTGAAGATATAAGTGTTACGAGCTTGAATTATGATGTGGTTAGAAAATGTTGGAAGGGACTAATGACATTCCTAGTTATCTGTCTAGACTTTTACTCAAGTAAGTTAGTCCTTTACATAATCCTAAAAATAATTATAAAGAATTTCGTATTTCTGGCTTTCATATCAGCTGTTGTTGGGAATGAAGAATAATGATGTAAATATTAACCAGTCAGCGCCCTTTATGATTAGTACTGGTATCTTAACTGAGAAATTATACTTTAAAAGTAACAGACTGCTTGTTCCAAAATATACCTTTGATCTAATCAGGTCACAGATATCTGAAGGTCTTAAATATGCTTTAGGTTCACTTGAATATTGTAGAGAACAAGACTAATATCATAAAATGAAGCCTGTAGGTCATAATAAGATTCAGAGTACCAAGGTGGCCAATGTTACATCTTCTCACATTGATATTAAAGGTAAGTCAAAGGTTGATGGCAAAGTGCAGCAACCAACAGTCTGCCTACCTAAGGCTGTCAATGCAAGTACCAAAAATATAATTGCATTTAAACCCTGTTTGTTCTCACACAAATTCAAATCTTCGTTCAGCGCCTCAGTGGCGTGGCTGGTATGGTGTTGGCGTCCCACCTCGGTGACCGCTAGTTCGATTTTCGGCCATTCCACTGAGGAGTGAGAGATGTGTATTTCTGGTGATAGAAGTTCACTCTCGACGTGGGTCGGAAGTCACGTAAAGCCGTTGGTCCCGTTGCTGAATAATCGCTGGTTCCATGCAACGTTAAAACACCATACAAACAAACAAACAAACCTTCTTTCTTTACATAGAGATTTAGCTTTCGAACGTGTGCTAGATATGGGCATCTGGCCTTCAGACAAGGTCATTAGATATCGACAGGATGTGTTTGATGTTGTCTGGTGTTGTTTATGAATATACTTGTCCCAGATGCAATCTGAGAGCAAATGTCTGATCTACCAACGGCTTCTCAGGGTCAGAGCCGACTCTCATAAAGGGGTGAGTTATAGAATTGGATGCCGATTGTCCAGTCCAGAGTTTTCCGGTATAAGAAATCATGTCCCCAGGTGCAAAACTCACATAAACTACAGTGATTTCATTTTAAAGTTATTGGCCAACCACAGAACCAACAAAAACTTCAGATACTTGAGTCTTTAAGTATCACACTACGGGTTCCCTCATTTAACACTCAAGCTCCCTTTATTCCATTGTTCTTGTCATAGCCCATTACTATTTGTACCCCTGATTTCCATCCCCCGCCCCCTTTTTTTTATAATTTTTTTTTACTGTGTGGTTCTGTTATTTGCACTGTAAGGTTAGCGCCTTCTGGTTTTTGAAGTACAGACAAGTCCAAAAGTCCGCCGACACGCTCTGGTCATTCATTATCCAAGGTATATAGAATATACCTTGTCATTATCTTAACTGTCCTCTCGCCACCACCAGAGTGAACTCAGAGTGGCCGTTCTTTGCTCTTCCCAAGTTCCCAGTTGAAATGGGTACTAGAAGAAGCCTGGTATAACATACGATAATGATGATATCTCATTGATATTTTGTCCACTCCTGTATGACACATGCAACGATAATCATTCCACACATTTCTAATGTTTCGATAGATTCAGTGTTGATTTATACAGTAGGTAGATGTAGTGCTTCAAAAATTATATAATTATATACATAATACTAACATAATGAAACGCTAATTTAGGATTTGGTAAAGCAAACGAAATGCAGATTTTCTTGATGCATGTTAAATTCGGCATCGTCTGGTAAAATCTATTCTACTTAAATATGTTTACCATTATCATACTAAACTTTGTACTGCGAATTTGATTTTTATCTTCTCCATTCTTTTCATTATTTGCCATAGCCAAAATATCATATTAGGGTTATCTGGAGAGAGAGAGAGAGAGAGAGAGAGAGAGAGAGAGAGAGAGAGAGAGAGAGAGAGAGAAATCGTCAAGAACACAGTTCTGTAAATTGAAGTGCTCTTAGGTGTATTAAGTAATCACCTGTCATTTAATTTCCTTTTATAAGTCATGCATAACACACTCGGCAGTTTGCTCTTATTCCTATTAGGAAATCTATTTAAATGTATAAGTTTAGTTTCTATAGAACGTATGAGCGCATCCATTTGTAAAGTGATTGTGATTTATGTTGTTTTGCTTAAATGCTTCTGTGTCGCCTATCAAATAAGCTAAACGTAAATAATTAATAGTCCACTCTGTTTCCCGCACTGGATCTGTGCAAGAGCCGGACATTCGCTTGTTATGGGATTTATTATTATTATTAACCAAAAAAAACTTCTTTCAGTTGTCTTCTAAAGATTGAAAATGAAACCTACAAGATTACTGTGGGTAACGTGTTTACTTATAAGTATTTACAATTTATTTTACTCAACACTCGAGTACTTTCAGGCTCTATCTGTAGCCCTTTTTCAAGAGATATGTAGGTTGTCAACCTGGGTCAAGGCCCAGCAGTCTTCTGCTGAAAAATGGCCACAGATAGGGACTAAAAGTACACGAGTGTTGAGTCAAATAAAATGTAAATACTTATAAGTAAACAGGTTATACACAGTAATTTTGTGGGTTTCTTTTCAAATATTATTATTATTATTATTATTATTATTATTATTATTATTATTATTATTATTATTATTATTATTATTATTAGACTTCAGAAGCTGAACCCTGTTCATATGGAACAAACCCACAGGAGCCACTAAATTGAAATTCAAACTTGCAAAGAACATGGTGTTCATTCGAAAGCAACAGAAGATGACAGATAACACAGAAAGAAGAGATCAGTTATTAGAACAGATAGAATAAACAAATTAATAAATAAACAGATAAACAAGTAAGGAAATTATAAAATACGCACTATTCCCATCATTTCACGTTGATCTATTTTTACTCATAGCTGTGGGCAAAACTATTTCCTTTAACGGGAAAATTGTAACTTCCTGAATACGCAATATTTAAAAAAGAAACAAAAAAATCCTGGCGACGGTTGGTGATCCTGAAAAACATTATCATTAACAACAGTAGAAATTTATTTTCTTTGAACTGTTGCAACATCACGAGCGTTCACGCGCATGCGCGACATGCTTTCGTCAGGGCTGTTGTTGTCATGAGCGGTGCGTTTCGATGTTCCCTTTCAGGTTTGAGTAGAGCTGCATCTATCTTTTTGATTCTAAAAGGTGACCTGTCTGTGGCTGGGATATTATATAAATAATATATATGATCTATATATATATATAAATATATATATATTGATATATATATGGGACAGAATCACATTAAAAAGCCTCAATTGAAGGCATTATACACGGCAAATAAAGTAATGGTACAAATATTAGATTTCCTATTCCAAACGGAGTGATTTCATATGCACTATCATATGTAAATATACCAATACACTGTTTTTCTACGCTAAAATACAATCTCTCTCTCTCTCTCTCAAACCTATTCCTTAACACTCTAAGAATACACTTGTCACTGCAAAGCCTATAGCGCAAATGAAGGAACAAATGAAGAGTCCCCGTCCTCGATCTTCGGGGAAGGATGAGATTTCAGTAATTCATAGGACTACGAATCAGAAGATATTATTCAAATTTTTCACAATCTTTCCTGAAATATTTTGACAAATCAAAATATCTCTCGTGAAATATAGAAAATCAATGAAAAATGGAGAGAGAGGAGAGAAAATCACGTAACATACTTCAGATAAGGATTCCAGTTTGAAGAAAATATGGCCTTACCTGGCATTGGCAGCAGCTGTTGTTGGGACGTTGTGGTCCAGATGATCTGCGAAATACGGAAAGAGATCTAACGCAGGAATAGTCATTTTGTTTGTTGTAGCGGCCTATTCACTGGTGAGGCTTGTGCATCTCTTCATAGTTGTCGAGTCTCTACTACAACCGAAGCTTTATCCTGTCCAAGTTCACCTGCTGTTCTCTCTGGAACTGGATGGTGTCTCGCAAGGCCGCAATTCTCTCGTTCAGTTCGAACGAGAGTTGCGGCCTTGGGAGACACCGTCCAGTTCCAGAGAGAACAGCAGGTAACTGAACAAGAGAATTGAAAGCTGAGAGGAGCGAAGGAGTAATTGCTTAAGGACCTAAAGAATCTCCAAGAGAAATACAGACGCCTGGAGGAGGACAACTCTAAACTGCAGAAGCAGCTGTCCATCTTCAGGGATTAGCAGGATGAAGTCTGTTCTGGCCTCACGAAGCCGGATCAGATCATGTAAATTGAAGAGAAAGTTTGATGTCGTATGGAAATTTTATGTTTGCTTTGAAATAATTTTGCTTTGGTAATTCTTCAGGGTAATTGAACTTGTACGGTAATAAAAACAAAATGTTTTCTTAGCATTTTATTGATTCCTCGAAGCCCCAAGAAAATGACAGGATTCCACAAAACTCAAAGAAAGTCACTGGAATCCTCGAACCCTAGGAAAACCATAGAATTCTTAGGAGCCCCAGGAGCAATCACAGGATTCAGTGGCATATTCCAGACCTTAAGTTAAGCAGAGGTGTTAAGTAGATAGAAGCATCTCCACAAAAAGCTCTCTCTCTCTCTCCCTTTCTTTCTTGCTTTTGGTTTGATGGGGAGGCCAGTTGGGCAGCTGGGGGCCTGGGATGGTGGGAATACCGTTTGGGTAACCGAGTTGGGGTGTACATCCGGCAGGGAGGCCGGTTGGGCAGCCAGTGGGCGGGACTCCTGGACGGGAGGCCAGCTGGGAAGCACGGGGTGGGGGGGGGACTCACAGCAGGTTGGGCGGCAGCCAGGGGTGGGGGTCCTGATTCCCAGTGGAAGACCAGTTAGGGGGGCAGGACTCCTAGTAGGGAGGCCAGTTGAGTAGACTTGGGGACAGGACTCCTGGCAGGGAGGCTGGTTGGGCAGCCGAGGGGCAGGACTCCCAGTGGGGAGTCTGGCTCAGCAGCCAGGAGGGTGGGACTCCCAGTGGGCAAGCCAGCTGGGTAGGCAGGAGAGGTGGACTCCTGGCGGGGAGGCCGGGGGGCAGGACTCCCGGCAGGAAGGTCTGTTGGCCAGCTGGGACAGTGGGGGACGCCAGTTGGGCAGCTAGGGGGCCGGGAAGGAAGCGGAGGCTGGGTGAGCAGCTGGGAGGGTGGGACTCCTAGTGGGGAGAACAGTTGGGTAGCCAGCAGGACAGGAGACAATGGGGGAGGCCAGTTCTGCAGCTGGGGCCACGGCACTCCTGGTGGGGAGACTGGTTGGGCAGCCTGGGGGCCAGGAAGGTCAGGGAGACCTGTTGGGTAGCCTGGGGGTCGATATGGTGGTGGGGGAGGCCGGTTGGGTAGCTGGAGGGGCGGGATGGTGGGGAAAGCTGGTTAGGCAGTTGGGGGGCGAGACGATGGGGGACGCTGGTTGTGCAGCCGGAGGATGCACTCCCGGTGGAGAGACTGGTTGGGTAGCTGGGGGGGCCAGGACTATGGGGGAGGTCAGTTGGACAGCCATGGGCTGGGATGGTGGGGAGAGGCTGATTGGGCAGCTGGGGGGCTGGTTTGCATAGCCAGGGGCCTGGGACAGTGGGGGAGGCTGGTTGGGGCAACTGGGAGGGGGGGGAGGAGCACTCCTGGTAGGGAGACTGGTTGGGCAGCCGGGACAGTATGGGAGGCCAGTTGGGCAGCAAGGGGCCAGGACAGTGTGGGAGGCCAGTTGGGCCAGCAGGGGGGGGGACGGGCTGTGGGAGGCTGTTGCGGGAAGGAGGTAGCATGATGGGGGAGGCCTATTGAGCAGCTGCGGGGCTAGGATGGTGGGGAAGGCCAGTTGGGTAGGCGGGGGAACAGGACTCCCAGCGGGGAGACCAGTTGTGCAGCTGGGGGTGCGGCACTCCTGGTGGGTAGACTAGTTGGGTAGCCTGGGGCCCAGGATGGTTGGGGAGGTCGGTTGGGTAGCTTGGGGTGCTGGGACGGTGGGGGAGCCGGTTGGGCATCTGGGGAGGTGCAACAGTAGAGGAGGCCAGTTGGGCAGCCGGAGGTGTGGGATGGTGGGGAAGGCCGGTTGGGCAGCCAGTGTTTGGGACGGTGGAGGAGGCTGGTTGGGCAGTAGGGGGTCAAGGACAGTGGGGGATGGCGAGGGGAGGCCAGTTGCGAAGCCAGAGGCTGGGACAGTGGGGGAGGCTGGTTGTGTAGCTAGGGGCCCGGGATGGTGGGGGAGGCCAGTTGGGCATCCAGGGATCCAGGAAGGTTGGGGAGGCCTATTGGGCAGGGGTGGGGGGAAGAGCAGCACTCTCAATGGGGAGACTGGTTGGGCAACTGGGGTCAGGATGGTTGGGGTGGCTGGTCGGGCGGGCGGGGGCCCGGGATGGTGGGGGAGGCCACATGGGCAGCTTGGGGGCCGGGGACGGTGGGAGAGGCCAGTTGGGTAGCCGGAGTGCAGCACTTCCGGTAGGAAGAGTGGTTGGGCAGCCTGGAGGTTGGGACAGTTGGGGAGGCCGGTTGGCCAGCTGGCAGGCCGGGACAGTGGGAGCGGCCGGTTGGGCAGCCAGGGGGTTGGCACTTCCGGTAGGGAGACTGGTTGGGCAGCCTGTAAGTCTGAACGGTTGGGGAGGCCAGTTGGCTAGCTGGGAGGCCGGGACGGTGGCGGCGGCAGGTTGGGCAGCCAAGGGGTGGCACTTCCTGTGGGGAGACTGGTTGGGCAGCCTGGGGGCCAGGTTGGTGGGGGAGGCCTGTTGGTCAGCCTGGGGCCCTGGAATGGTGGGGGAAGCCAGTTGGGTAGCCTTAGGGAGGCTGGTTGGGTGGCCTGTGAGAAGATGGGGAGGCTATACCAAGGGGCAAATATTTAGCCTCTTTTTCTTTAATCTCTCTCTCTCCTTCTCTCTTCCTCGCACTGTCTCTATCTCCTTTTTTTCACTTTCGCATGTGAAGAAAGATAGGAAGAGGAGAAGAGGCACAGGGAAGGGAAGTCCCATCCCTACTTTAAGACCTTAGCCTCTCTCTCTCTCTCTCTCTCTACCTCTTTTTTACTGTGAAATGCGATAGGAAGAGGAGAAGAGGCATAGGGCAGGAAGGGAGTTCCCACTTCCTCTTTATTGTCCTTAGCCTTTTCTCCCCCCACCCCTCTCTCTCTCTCTCTCTCTCTCTCTCTCTTTCTCTCTCTCCTTCTCTTTCTTTCTTCCTTTCGCTGTCTATGTTTCTCCCTCTTTCTCTTTCTTTTTGTGAAGAGAGAGAGGAAGAGGGGGGGAGGCATAGGGAGGTCCCACCCTAGATAAAGAGGGGAGAGATTGGGTCGTCACGTGACTGTCACATGCAAGTAAGGAGCCATTGCTCTGTGTTGATTTTCAGTATGGCAGCAGCAGCAACTGCACAGACCAGCAACAACCTCTGGCACCCAGTACTGGGTCATCAACTGTGTTCCATACAGAAACAGGATCACAAAAGAACAAGTAATGACATTTCACAAGATTGTGACATTTTTTTATTCATGAGAATCTTTATAACTGTGTTGAAATAACCTCAAGTAAACATATCTTAGATCACACGCAACTTGCAATCAACTTCTTTTTAAGCTAATAAAATAATGAATGTTGCACGGTTTTTCATATACATTGTACACCTAGACAGTGAGTACCAGCCTCTTTCCATCAATGTGTACAGATGTAGGATAGATATCTTGCAGCCAGTGTTCTTTCTTGCAACCTTACATTTGTGCAGTATTTGGTATCAAGCAAGGGTGCTTGGGAAGGTGCCATGATTTATCGTGAACTTTAAAAAGGGACGTTAGATAAAAGGAAGATTACCATCGGATTTACTCAGAAGACCATGGAAAGACAATTTACTGCAGAGCCTACATGCGATTAACGCTGAAAATCAACATGGTGGTCAGATTGAGATGATACAAGACAAATACTACTCTATAGTGTGGAGGGATCAGGTGCAGTGCAACATGTCACAATAAGGCTTGAGATTCAGCCGAATGAGTGACATTGTGTAAATGAATCATGACACTTCAGTTATAAATCTAAGTACTAGAGATAATCGGCCATTAACTGCTTAACACATTGAAACAAGACAGGGATCCAGAAAACAAAATAAAGTACAAAGATCTAAATGTGAAACCAGGAGAGCACCATTCAGTTGCACTAAGGAGTAATATGTAAAGAGGATGAGTAGCATGAAATAATGGAAGCGGGAATGGAGGCAAGCAAATGGCTAAAAAGTGGTTGCAGCTGGGACCGAAGGGACACTGCGAACACCCTTGCATAATGTCAGCACTGCACCATGAGTTGCACTGGTGTTATTCCCCCACTAGTGGGGGGAGAATCGTTTAGTACGTTATATGTAAGGAAATATTGTCATCTAGAATATTTCTTTCTCCTCATTAATTTTTTCAATAAGGGTTCAATATCAGTGTCTGAACAGGAAAGGATAGACAGTAAGAACTAATGAGTTATAAAGTTAAGGATACTAACAAAGAAATTTAATGTTACTTAATATATTTGTTATAGAATAGCTTTTATAGAGCTCTTGGACTCACATAATATCAGGAACTTCCAGTTTTAGAGAATTTTTTATTTCTCATGTAAATGATACCTGTGTTTTATTGCCTCAAGTTGGACGGTTCCCAAACATATAACAATTATTCAGAGATATAAGGTCTTTATAGGACAGCAGAATTTACAAATGTTTTAGGTCATAAGTTCCTCTCAGACGAAAGAGAGAAAAACTGCCTTCACTGCCAAGTAACGATGATAACAGTCCCTTGATATTATCTATTTCTTAAAGACTAAAAACATAACCGTGAATGAGATAGGAGCATTATCAAAAGGCTGTTATTTCCTGTGGGGGATATTTATTTCCCTCCTTACAGTGTGACAGAGAAAATGTGTATATAAATTTCTGACAAAATTAGAATTCTGTCCTCTAGTTTAATATAACAATTAATAGCTGAGTTCATAAATCAAGAATACAACATAAGTTCTGCAAGAAGAAAAGTTTAGGTAATAAGTTATTGTTTGGAAAATCTTACGTATGGGTCTTAATTAAGGTCATTTGGGATTCTTGTGCTGGCAAAAAAACTCGTTTATACAAAAATAAACTTATATTGATACTTGACTCGAAATTGAAGCAGGAAGGTTTGAAATATTTTTATTATCAGAATTATTGCAAGAGTTGTATCAGTCAGTTATAATGAGGAAAGAATATACGGAATAAACTTTTACATGCATTGCTAGCAATAAAACTGTATGTCAAAGTGGCGGAACATTTTTCATTCTGTGACAATCTCAGGCCCCAAAGTGCCATACTTAATTAAGGGAATGATGTTAGTTGAATCACTGTATAATTTTTCATAAGCATTTATAGATAAGCCAGGAATAGAAATGAAAAATATAAAAAAACTTTGGCTTATATTACACAATTTGAGTCTAGTTATACTTGGCAGAAAACAAGGATTTTATTATATCTTCATTATTAAAAGCGCTATCTAACTATAAATTGTCTCAGATGCTATCTATTATCTAAGTATGCTTATTAGTGCGTGCTTATTTTTGCTGTTTACCTGCATAGTCATACTTTAAATTATAAATGTAGAATCCTAATTCAAAGAAGTCGGAAATGCGTTTTATTAATTTCCCTTTTTTGTTGTTAAACTTTACTTTGTCTAAAAGATACTAAATATCTTTTAAATGTGTGTAACAATTATTCCCAAACTCTTTGTAACACCCATGTCAGAACTACTTTTGCCATTTTTGTCTAATACAAAGACTCTCAAAGGAGCTCATCTTTAGCTGCAGAACAAAAGCAGTAAAAAAGTAATGATTTTTTTTAGAAAACATTTTACCCGTACCTGAAGCTTTCATAAGTCTTGATGGCTACTGATGATGCACATTTTCAACTATGAGCCACAATCACCTTTCTAGTATATTCCGAGATACATCAATCAACAGGTAATTGTTATTATACACTGTATCTTGAAGTATAACTTCATAATATTTTTAATGTATCTAAATCTATGGTAAATTAGAAATAATTTAAGCTTATAATTTACTAAATATTAAAAAAAAGAAATAAACACGTTTTTCTTTTTACCGAGTAGTACAATGGTAAAAAATACCACTTTAGAAGTTTTTGCATTCGCTGTTAGCCCGAGCCTCCATGGCACCACAATATCCTCTTCTAGGCGTATCCAACCAGCTGATGATGTCACCCCTGTGCTCGGCTCTGCATCCTGCTGCTACAACAGATACAGCCATGCGATTGAGCCAGTAATCAGGGCGCTGCAACACAAATTAAATTAGTCTTAAATATGGTGCCAACATTTTTTATTTTCTCACTGCTCTGCCTTTTTCTCAAATTCTTCTCTCGCCACCTTCACTTGTCCAATGCTTATCATCAAACTCCGCATCAATTCTTATCTCAAACGTCCAACATACAGGCCATCCTTCTGAGTTTACCCGAAGACTCATTGTCTGCACCCTGATATTCTGTGGACACAGCAAACTATGCAATGCCATACACCTATCCATCATCATTAATCTTAACACCACAAGTTGGCTGATCACAAGTTGACCCATCACTACATCAATACCTTTCATAATGCCTTTAGCTTTGACTGCTAAAATTCTCAACCATGACCTTGTACCATCAGTTCTTAACCATTTGTATCTACCCCACTACCTAACCTCTCACCTGTTACATGCAATGCATTCTTAGACAGTTATCTATTAGCCAAGGTTCAAGGCTATCGTCCAACAGTTTGCATTAACAAGCGCTTGCACCCCGCCCTCCACCAACGAGAATCTCAACCTTGTATTGATGTGGATCTTTGGAGTCCCTTGACATGAATGAAAGGTAGCCACTGAAGCAGCAACCGTCCCCACACACAGCCACCACCCGCAACCTCCCCCCGCCCTGGTCATATCCATGATCACACAAGCTTGCAATGTGGCCCACTTCATTATATTCGGCTCATTGCAGTTCCTCGCCATGTATGCCATTTCACCTGAAACACCAACCTTTGAATATCTATATCTCCCTCCCTACCCTGCTTGGTTCCTCTCTCCTTGGAGTTTCTGTCTTACTACCTGGCTCTTGCTTAACTTCTCACAGTAACTTCAATTAGATCCTGTGCTTTGTCTGGACATCAACACCTTAGGCCTGGCTACCAACTCACCTATGGGTATGGATTCAACCTTCAGCACTTTTGCCATACTATAGATATCTGACGAGAAAACAATTCATAAATGCCTATTTATTCATTCTCTCTAACCTCTCCCTCATAAGACCACCTAGCCTGGATAACCCTTACCCTTGCTGGCTTAAATATTTACTTGCTCCCCAGCTCATTTCACCCTGCATGCTGCAAGCAGCCCCTCTTTTGGGCCAGCTTCTATTTTTACACTGCCTGTAAAGCTACTATTCATTATACTCATTCTTGTGTCATCCAAAAGCAAAGTACTTTGCTGATATTGCAGAATGTTCATGAAAAGTAAATAGTGAAATTGAGACTAAATTTTTCATAAGGCTCAGAGTTTGAAATTCCTGAAAACTACATGCCAACACATCATAATTGACTCAGTGGTTATATGTTGATGTAGCAATGTGTTGTAACTGAGCCAAAGGATTAAATATCATAGTGGGATAACTCTCTCTCTATTCCATAGTAAATAACTCATCAGTGTGCAGCTTCACAACCAATCATGCTTAGCCATGCAACATGGCACTACACTTAATAATTTCATCATGCACTGCTCACATTCACTTTTCTTCCAAGATACAGGACTAGCTGGTCTTTGGTGTAGTGGTTCAAAATAATAATAATAATAATAAATCATAATAACTAATAATAATAATAATATCAATAAATAAATAATAATAATAATAATAATAATAATATAATAATAATAATAATAATAATAATAATAATAATAAGCAAATAAAACTGAACTGTTACCTGCATCCAGGACCACTCTAACCAAATGACCTACACTTGTACCAAACCTTATAACAGCTAAAGCAACTCTACCCAGTTGACATTTGACAAGGACTAACCTAAGCTATGCACATCACCTAAGATAGCTGGAAAAAAATTCACAGATGCCAGTTCTCCTCAATGAACACCACATCAAAATGACAAGCTTATTACTCACAATATAACAAATGTTTAAAGTAATTTGTATATCCCTAGATATACAAACTAGAGCCTTTCATGTAGGAGTATCCCTTAGGCTTACTACAATCTGTAAGTCATCTTTGAAACTTTGTAACAAGGCAGTTAGCCAGAGGTAGGAGACTGAGTGGGCTCCCACTCACCTGCCATCACAGAGTACTTTCCAGTAGACATTAGGAACAGTAGCGGATGTATAAATCTTTCATTGGGGGCCACTTAGGATTATCATATTATATACGTAATATAATATGTATAATATATATATAATTAATAGTATAATATGTGTGTGTTGTGTGTTGTGTTGGTTGGTTGTGTGTGTGTGTGTGTGTGTAACATGTACACACATATGGTATGTATTTACACACGCACAAACACACACACACACACACACACACATATATATATATATATATATATATATATATATATAATATGTGTGTGTGTGTGTGTGTGTGTGTGGTAGTACGTAGTTCTTGTTGTTGTTGTTGCGCACTTGCTCTTGCTGTTGAAATGATCATCAACTAAGAAAATTTTCCACTAATAATGATTTATTAAAATAAAACCATGTTCTATTTCATATCCACGCCCCCAAAAATCCGCCAGTGATTAGGAACTGAGTAACTTAAGAAGCTGCTTTTCTGTCTGAAAGAAGCTTGGGTGACTTTGCATTCTCTTGAGCAGCCATAACTGGTCCCAAGGGAAGGGGAAGGTGCCTAAGGACCTATAGTTGGTATTCCACAGGTAGACTGAGGTAAAGGTGGTCTAACACTTCAGACACCTGCCTTCATTACCTGTTTCATCTAAAAGTTACTTTGAAATACCAAGGAAGGTTCCATTCATGAATTTTTGCTCAAATTGTTTGACTACTTTGCAGGAAGCATCATAAGTTTGTGCTTGCCAGTACTACCAAAGAGGTACTAACATCTCTGACATACAAGATCAGGTCCTTAGGTAGCACCTTACAGCTCATACTAGGCACAGAAGCCTCTCATCCTGAACTGAACACAAACAAGGTCCCAGACAGAGGAAATGGAAAGCACTCAAATCTCTCATCAGAAACTAGTAAGTTCTGTTTTTGTCAGAATTCCCAAGAAAGATTCTCAAGATACTAAGTGCCGGATAAGAAGGCCAAATAGCTTGCTAATAAACTTTGTCAAGGGTAAGACTAGTAGAAAGACTTTCTTGAGTGTGAGATCTCAATCCAAACCCTTCCCAAAGAGCTTACACTGTGTTGTGTTTGAGTTAGGTTGCCAAGTACCAAAAATCGCATACCACTCCAAAGGCTGAAGACAGCTCAGCTAAATCAAAGACAACTATGCCCTTTAGTCTAAAGACCTGGCTTAATTAAGTCCCATTCACCACCAAGCTTGAGCGGAGCTTGTCTGGACAAAGACAAGAAGCTCTAACCAGAGAAAGACTTTTTCTATAACACCAATTACAAGGATGACCTAGTAACCTTGATACACCTTAGATGAGGTCTTTTGGAGGTATCCAGACATCTGCGCAGTGCCGCCAGAAAAGCCTCCTTCTTGCATGAGCTTCTGGATAACCTCCAAGCGTATATATCTGGAAGGATTTTATGATCTACAAACTTTTGAATGTGTAGGAGAGTGGACCATAGGGAAATCTCTATGGGAGCCTACCAAGAAAGCCAGTAGATTAGAAAACAACTTGGCATGGGGCCAGCAAGGAGTAACCAGGGTCATTCTGAGTCAAAGGGTGATCAATATACCATTGATCACACTAAATAGCAGGAAGGCATAAACATCCAAAGTATCCCAGAGCTGCCGCAAGGTGTCCTCCAGGGCCATCCAGAGATCTGGTACCGAAGAGAGGAACACCAGGGGAATCCTATTGAACCATGCGGCGGCGAACAGGGCATTCCATGGTAACTGAGTTGGTCTGCCAAATATTCCCAACGGCATGGTGAAATGTTTACTCATGCATCAGCTTTGCTATCTGACAGAGGTGAGGGGAAACATGCACCCTTGCTTGTTGATATAAGCTGCCTTGTTGCTCACCATACTAAGGAATGCAGCAATTCCCAAACTGGGTCTAAAGGATTCCTCCTAATGTGTGATATAAAGTGGTCTAGCTTTGTCACGCTTGCAACCTAACATTTCTTGCAAATTATAACCACGAAAACATAACTAGAGCCATTGTCTTTACAGGGAAAGTGTAATTTACTGAAAATATATAATTGAACCCTATGTACTGTGCATTTTTAATGCAGTTGCACTTATACCATTTTTATGGTAAAGAACGTGCATTCTGTAAAACAACATGCATTCTGTCAAACAGGCATTCTAAAAAACGATTAACAAAGTATATATTGCATTAGATTTTCATAATATAGAAAATAAGCGCATAGCTTTCTGTGTGTGTGTGTTCGTACTGTACAGTACAGTATAGTACATTATCATAATAATTAATCATTCATACTGCATATCATCAGTACCTGTATAAAAAATAAAAAAAAATATTACAGATATGTGTGATGGTTATAATGATCACTACTATAAGTACCTCCTTGGTGTATAACTGCATTTGCACATACTCAGTCCACATATTACCTCAAAAGAGGGTAGGGACTACTGTATAGATATGAGAGTAGATAGTAAACTGTAGTTTATATTCTAAATAATCAAATTCTGCAGTTCTATGCGTTCAGTCAAATGATGAAATACATCTTTCTATCTTTAATTGTTCAATACAGTTTTGAGAATTAGAAACTACCAAAATATATATGATGAAACTTACATCTATCCCCCTGGAGTCCAGGGCCAGAAGAGTGACCCATCCATTGATCCCTTCCTTGAACTTTGCAAGATCTGTGCAAGCTTTGCTGAAACTGTTGATTATGGAACTTGCCTGTTGTCCAGTAAAAGCTCTACCGCCTCCCTTCACTGTGAGGCCCTTAGACTGCAATAAAAAAAAATGATAGTTCAATGATAATAGATACACATTTATCTGACCAAAACTCAGTTACCAACTGAGCTTGAAACCAGTTACCCACCCAGCTGTTGTATGTTACTTATGATTTTGTTGGGTTTCCGCTTGGAATTGTATTGTCATCCTCCATATGCCCAAAATTTCTAACATCTTGTATCCTTAGGCTGATGGCTAAATAGGGAGAATGAATTCACATCTTCCTAAACAATGATTTCTCAAACTTAAATGACTCCTTTATCAGTTTAGCTATATACATTAGTAAGTAAGCTGAACTTGATACAAATCTGCATCCGCTTGAGTACATACTTAATTTAAAGCAAAGAAATATTACTACATAGGCAAGCGTAGTTGAGGAGATAACTTTGTAAAAAATAAAGATAAGTATCTGATTCCACCTCTGTCTCTGCCCTTTTCTTACTCAGAAAAGCTTAAATTCAATTCTGCCAGGTTGTCTTTCTTTTTAATCTGACAGTACAGAAACTTTTTCTCAAAGAGTAAGCTGCTTCTTTGGTGCCTTTGCCTAGGTATGAAACCATATCTACGATCATTACTCTGCAACAGCTTCTTTCATTTACATTTGAGAGAGATTCATAAAGTAAGAAACCTCAATATCCAGAGACACCATGTATCTTCGTGTACAATATACCGCAGAAAACTAAATTATATAAAATAAATTTTACAAATTAAAAATAATTTCAATCAAGCGGGCGAGACAAACTAACCTTCAATAATTTCTACTTTACCAAATTCAGTTTTTAGTTCTTCTTAAACCTAATTCAGTATTTAGTTCCTCCTCAAGTTAATTCAGTTATCGTCTTCAGTACATTTTGATACGGTACTGACTAGTACAAACGGACATCAACAGAAATATGTCCCTTGTGAGTGGAAACTTGCATTAATTCATGTTACAACAGCGGGAGGATTCTCAGTGTTTTCTCATATCTCAGACCACTTACCCGGTTGAAACTCTTTAGATTTGGCATGGCTAAGAATGTATCACGTTAAAATGTAGCTAAAATTATCCGATCAAACGTTATTACAAAGATGAAATTTTAAAAAAAATCGTTTTCGACTAGTAACCGCTGAAGTGTGTTGTTTACCCTAAGATTCTCTCCGTCTTCTAGCAGTTTTCCATCTAGGAAGATACTCCAGGTGCCGGTATTCCCATCCCAAGAATGAAGAAGATGATGCCATTCTGCGGAGAAGTTCCCGGGAAGCTTCGTGTTGCTGACCACGACGCCTTTCACTTGCAGTACCGCGTACCAAGCCTCCTTTACCCTCAAAAGAGTCACTTGAATGTACTCGGTTCCTTCAGGGCCATCCGCTGTGGACGACGCACATTACGTTATTCATACGAATGACTGTTGGTTACAGTGAATTACAAAATCAGTGTTCAACACTGCCAGTATTTCATTTCAAACATTTTATGCTTATCCTTATGATAGGAGTGTAATAAAGAATATGTAACAAAAATCTTTCATCTCGAAAATGTTATATCATCACTAACATTGCATTAGTTCAATATGATAATAATCATAATCTGAATAAAAATAATATATATATTAATTATATAGATAATATTATTATATATGTGTGTGTGTGTGTGTGTGTGTGTGTGTGTGTGTGTGTGTGTGTGTGTGTGTGTGTGTGAATAAATATAGTAGCTATATGGCCTGGAGGAAAGCTGAAATAGCGAAGTACAAAATTTCACGATGGAACAAATTACATAAAAGACTCGATTTTACAATACCACCAAAGATAAATTGAAAAAGAGGTCATTGCTTTTGGGGTAGATCTTCGGGTCAGGGGCAGCTGTCTATGGAAGGGACATCGGAGGTCACCCGGGACAGGATTTCCGATATTTTTTCCATTTCTGTTTGAAACACTTTCCAATATTTTGCACAGAATGGGGTCAAGAGTGTAAGGAATTGCCCAGTTGTTGTCTTTTTTCTTTTTTTTTTTTTTTGTTTTTGTTTTTTTAGATATACTAACGAAAACTCGATGAGATTCTGTGAAACAATATTTTGACATCTCATTATTACACTGCTTTGGGACCAGTTAATTTTGTGTTATATTTTTTACTTGGCCCAGATAAAAAAGACATTATATGAACAGATGACACTTACACTGAAAATGTTCAACGCTGAGTTCAATATCTAAAATGGTAATGGAAGGTAGAGGTTTACTTTAATTTTTATTCAAAGAAATTGGGAAAATCAAGTGTTTAATCATTTCCTTATGCTTACATTTCTTAGATAAAATAAAAAAAACTTGAAGAAAACGTGTTTGAAGATGGAGAAGATTAAAAAGATTAAACTGCTAGGATTTATTCAAAGTTGGTCAGCCTTAACAGGCTTATGCTCTTTACGGCTTTGGTTCCTCACTCCAGTCGTCTATTCACATAGTATATTTGTACTCAAAAGTTGCTTTGTTTTTACAAGTCATCAGATTTGTGTAAAGTGCCTCTTATTCTCTATGTTTTGTTCAGTATTAAATAAAAAAAAAAAAAAAACTTTTATTTCGCGTGATACATAACATAAATAATTGGAACAAACTCAGAACTATTCCGTTTGCGTCTTCCGCTCACTTCATCTTTGAACTGCATGTTAAAAAACTCAATCAATGACGCTCCTGGTCGTTGCTGGCCACTTCTTTATTTACGCATTATTTCTCAGATGATCCCAAGGTCAAGTTAAGAGAACTTTAAACCATGTGAAAGTTAAGAGAACTTTAAACCATGTGAAAGTTAAGAGACACGAGGTGATTTCTGTACCACAGCAGTCCCATTAGAATGATCCTTTTGTGTGCTCACCGAGATAGGAGAAGGTCGGCGTCAGGGCCGACGGTTGCAGAATCCGGATCCAGTAATGGAGGGTGAAGCCAGACAGCTCGGGCACATCCGCAGCATACTCAATGTATTGTCCCTCACTCGTCTGGTTTAACAGTACCTGCGGATGCATCGTCTCAGTATAAAATTTACATCAAAGCTAAAGTGACAATGGTTCCATTCATCATGTCTGGACAAAAAGGCTGTCATATCGAACGCCTTAGGATGAATGTTTAAAATTCTCCCAGGCAAGTCTTCCAGGACCCAGTTCAGAGATCCAATTTCAAATTCAATTCCCAGAAAGAAACACTGAATTTACGGTAACTATGAAATTACAGTTTTAGCTCAGAAATACTATGCACACAGGAACGGACTAGCCACGGACATTGTTCAAAATGCGAAATTCTTATCAAAGAAAATGGTTAGTACGATATAAAATTTACTTCGAATAACCATAGTGTAGTCGACTAAATGGGTATGTGAAAATGTTATGGAGTGCAGAGTGAAGTAAACAAATTCGCTTTTGAAATCCTATGTTAGAGTTAGAGAAGAATGTTAGAATGACAGAGACCAAATATTTTTCAGTATACCTGACAAGGCGTAGTATGTGAAGGGCTAATTGACAACGAGCAACAGATGACAGAGCTTCAGCCTAAGAAAAACTTTGTGGGGTCCTCAATTCTAACAAAAACGCACGACACAACTGTTGGAGGTGATATATGAGGATTAACATGATTTTACGTCTGGATTGTACTTTATTAAGTAATAAAAATCGTTCATCATAAAAGTAGGTAGCAGACAAATGTCTGTTATGTCTTTATGACTGTTTTATATTTATGGGAATAAGATGATGACTGTCTTGAGGTCAATATTGGAAGACATAAAGTTAGTTTTTGCAATTGACCAGATGGTTCAGAAAACAACGATTGCACATTTTTGTCATCAGCACAACATTTATTAATAAACAGCAATGAGAGTGACAGTGCTGGAGAAAAGTTTGAAAGCTGCTGAAAGAGGATTTTGTTCTTAATTAGTTGATGAAGATATAAACACAAAAGAGATGGAAAGCTGATTCTCTATATGAATGTTTGAAACAAAACACTGTCATGCTTTCTTTGTTATGGTTAAAAGATCCAGTTATATTACATGTGTATATTTATAATTACAAATATACATCTGTATCTGTATATATAACAGTTTATATGAATGGTGGAAGAATGATAAGGAAGATGGGAGAATGAAGTCCAAGAAGAATAGAGTGGATATGTATGAAAGGACTGTCGAGATAATGCTGCTCTAAGGAAATACACTAAAAACGTAAAACAGAAAACTTAATATTAGCAAAAATGTCCTCAGATTGTTTGAGGTTCTCTGATCATATACAAATGGAGAAGAAAACAGTTGGGGTCAAAGGATGCATCATTCGCAAATATGTACACTCAGACTGAGCAGATGAGGCAACATTTTTGCGATATTTTTCACTATAATTTAGTTTGGCTTAAAGATACAATGGATTGCTGATTTTAGTGCATACAATATGTGTGTGTGTGGTGTGTGTGTGTGTGTGTGTGTGTGTGTGTGTAAGGGAATCCCACAGGAAAATGATAGTCAGAAATCCAAGCGCTTTCGTCTTTACTAAGACATTGTCAAAGAGCTAATGAAATACAATTGGAGAGAAAGGTCTCAGGTACACAAGATCAAGAATACCAGATGGTTAATTGTCAAAAGGGTAAAAATTAAAAGAGATAATCCATTATTATCGGATACCACACGGTCACAAAACTAAACAGATTTGACCCTAACTGAAATTACAAAATATCTTTACAGTCCAAAACATGTAAAAACTGAATGTATTAATTTTGTTCCTTATATTTATCTACAACTTTTTTCATTATGAATGCATCAATTTTAAATAAACCAAGACTTAAATTTAGAACATTTCTATTATTTGACTTGATGAAACAAGATTCAATGATATTCCTTTTAACTGTGTCATTACATGGGATTAAGGCTCTTGCTTGACTCCAGTTAATAGGATGGTCTAAATCTCTCATATGTATGAATAATGCATTCGATATTTGCCCAGTTCTCACAAAATATTGATGCTGTTTAAGACGTTGTGAAAGAGATTTACCGGTCTGTCCGTAATAGACTTTATCACACTTTTTGCAAGGAATTTCATATATGCAGCCTAGAAGATCTTTAGAATTTTTTATTACTAAACTCTTGACATTAATATTACTGAAAACAACATTTATGTTAAAAAGCTTTAGTAAGCATAGCATTCTAAAATTACCCTATGATGAAAGGTTTTTAGATATTCCTAGAATTTCAAAGCTTTTTAACATAAATGTTGTTTTCAGTAATATTAATGTCAAGAGTTTAGTAATCAAAAATTCTCCTAAAGATCTTCCAGGCTGCATATATGAAATTCCTTGCAAAAAGTGTGATAAAGTCTATTACGGACAGACCGGTAAATCTCTTTCACAACGTCTTAAACAGCATCAATATTCTGTGAGAACTGGGCAAATATCGAATGCATTATTCGTACATATGAGAGATTTAGACCATCCTATTAACTGGAGTCAAGCAAGAGCCTTAATCCCATGTAATGACACAGTTAAAAGGAATATCATTGAATCTTGTTTTCAGCAAGTCAAATAATAGAAATGTTCTAAATTTAAGTCTTGGCTTATTTTAAACTTGATGCTTTCATAATGAAAAAAAGTTGTAGATAAATATAAGGAACAAAATTAATATATTCAGTTTTTACATGTTTTGGACTGTAAAGATACTTTGTAATTTCGGTTAGGGTCAAATCTGTTTAGGTTTGTGACCGTGTGGTATCCGATAATCCTGGATTATCTCTTTTAATTTTTACCCTTTTGACATTTAACCATCTGGTATTCTTGATCTTGTTGTGTACCTGAGACCTTTCTCTTCAATTGTATTTTCATTAGCTCCTTGATAAGGTCTTAGTAAAGACGAAAAAAAAACAAAACGCTTGGAGTTCTGACTATCATTTCCTGTGGATTCGCTTATTTATGTGAAGTCACGTGCATCTACTGTGATTTTTTATTTTTTTAAGCATATATATATATATATATATATATATATATATATATATATATATGTATATATATACATATATATATATATATATGTGTGTATGTATGTATGTATGTAATGTATGTATGTATAACTGAATCATGAAAGTTTGGAACGTGATAAATGCATAAATAAAGGTATAAGCCACGAAGGAAAGTGAAATACTGGAGTAGCTAAAAGATTTTTCAACTCACGTCCTTTACTTTTATATGTACGTGTGTGTTTTGTAGCAAATGAGTGCCAAGCAATTGAACGGGAATTGTGTTTAACCTTTTGTTTCGTGCATGTTTTTTTTCAACTTTAAATTATAATGCTGTTATTGAACATTATGAGGATGTTGGAATGTGGTCATGTTAATCGCAGAAATTGATTTGTAAGTAATATTATCATATTATTCTGCAGTGCATATGTTGTCAGTAGACTGTCCAGATGCTCAAGCTACAAAATACCTGGGCAAAAGGTATTGGGAGGATTAACATAATACGAATTTAATACATAGGAAGTGAGAATGTGCGTGCTGAGAAGATAAATAGAAGGCACAGTATTTGTAAAGATGGTAAAATATGTTCTGATGAGTAGGTCTCCTCGTAAGTGGGTGCGTGTAGGCCTAAAGTTGATTCAACGGTGAAAGGAAGAATGTGGCCTTTGCAATATGCTTTCCTTTGTGATGAAAATGGCTTATTGGACACACACATACGTACACACACACCCATATATATATATATATATATATATATATATATATATATATATATATGGGTGTGTGTGTGTGTGTGTGTGTGTCGCATCTAACTTAACTCCGGATTACCGTTGAGCACAACTGAACTGACCAGGGGAAGGCAACTGTAATCGACATAACAGACTGGAGGAGTAGGTGTTGCCATATGCTGCTCAGCAATATACTACCCAGGGGTCGATTTCGTCGGGATATTTGTGAATTTCATTGTTCATTCAGCCACGCAGCTGTTAACTGAGACATAAGCAACACTGACGCATTGAATACAGGGAACGGGAACCGAGAGTCGGTAAACTGATTAAGAGTGAAGTGCCTTCCCCTTGAGAAGAAATCTGTGTACTATCCATTTCTTACAAGGACGCTGCTTAAAATTAATCAGAGAATCATGGAAGCGAGTCCCTTTTTGCGTAAGTAATAAGGAGGATATACGACATTGTGGTAGGAATGGTCATTTGACCTGAAAGTCATTTGATAGTACTAAGTAAAATGAGAAGCAAAAGAAACTATTGTTGACCTTGGAAACGACGACAACGTTAAGTTCGCGAAAGATCTGAGCGGCCCGAACTCCTTTGAAAACTGGTCACATGTTCGTGGATGGAATAATAACGGACCTTAAATTAGTACAGGGTTTGTGAAAGGTCATATCAAGTACGCCTTGGGATAGAACCAATAAAACCTATAGAAATTTAGCTACATTTAGACCTAAAGCAATCTTGGCATTCCAGAAAGTACATGATCTTATTATGTACGGGTACTAGACAGCATTTTACTTCCCTGAATCAATGACTATTGGGGAAATGTATCGGGGAACGTTCACACTGAAACGTTGATGTGCCCCGAGATCCTCCCTGGAGACCACAAGTTGGATGATTCAACTTTCCCCACAAAGCGCCCCTCCTCCCATTCCGGTTCTGTTCGGAAGGTTTTGGCAAAGGACGCGGGCTAACGGGATCCCGTTGCCCTCTGACTCTGAACCAGTTTTGGGTGGGTGGGGACTCTCAGCGCCCCATGCGACACCGCCCATCTAATATATTCTAGGGATTAGATAACCAGGCTAACAAATGCCAAGCGTATCATCAAGTCACTTGCAATGCAGTTCAGGGGCGAGACTCAGGCAGGAATTTAACACTTTCAAACACACACACATTATATATATATATATATATATATATATATATATATATATATATATATATATATATATATATATATATATGTGTGTGTGTGTGTGTGTGTGTGTGTGTGTATTGTATCTGTATATATCTATATATATAAATATATATATATATATATTAGGAACAGCTCACTGATCTCCCTATACACAGTGCGCCATGTAGTATTATCTCGCTTCCTGAACGCAAAGGCCTTTCATTTCTAACACCCCTGCCATCCATCTAGCCATCGCCCCCTCCCCCAAGACGGCCTAGGTCTTCCTCTCATCCTTTCCCTCATCACTCCAAATTTTACACTTTGACTGAACCACCTGAAAACCTCTCTCATCCAAACTATTCGCTTACGCTAACATTGACGCCGCTCTTTCTATATATCTTTGCATTTCCTGCCCTTTGACTTCTCATACCATAGATATACTGCATGAACAAAATTCATCTCTGTTCTTTAAACAGCCTATTCATTCATTCTAAACTTTGCTTCCATTCACACTCCAAGTTTCTTGCCAATCTTTTCACTCATCCTGCAGCCCTCCTTACTTCGTCCATTCGGTGATTCAATGTCCCTTGCTTTCTACGGTCAACTGAAATACTTCCAAATACCTGTACCACCATTCATTGTTACATCTTCCTGATGTCCGTTTGTCCTCAGAACTTCACTCTTGCTCGCATTTATTCTTGATTATCTCCTCTTGCATACACTCTCAAACTCTTTCACTTGTCTCTGAAAGTTCTATTTGCTGTCATCTGCAAACATCGGTACATGTGTGTGATACATTAATTCATATTTCATTAAGAGAGAAAGAGAGAGAGATAGGACTTTCTAGTAAGGCTTCATATGCTTGATATCCTTTTAACAAGCAGTCAAGCACTAACTAACCTTGGAGTATGTTTGTGGTAGGCATGAGCTGGTGTCCAGGTCTTGGGCAGAGCAGAGTCCAGTGACGATGTGAATGAGAAGCGCAGCTGCCAGGTGACTCCTCGAAAAGATACCCATTTTCTGCGTACGTTTGTCTGTTGGGAAAACACAAGATTTTAGGAGTAGAAAGGACTTCAAGTAAAGAAACCGTGCAACTTTCTTTTCAGCAATCATTCAGTAGCGAATAACTCAATTAAATTTTAATGCTCAAAATACGTTACAGATTGATAAAGCGCACTCGGACAAGTACACGACTTCCTTTGCTTGGGATGAATCCTCATGGATAAAAAGAAGCAAACAATAACGAAAGAACTATAGAATTTTGACTGAAACCCCTTACCAAGAATTAATGTTTTTCCAAGATTATTCCATACGTCTCAACAAACACTAAGCCATTTGTTGAAAGTAGTAATTTCAAAACAAAAAAACAAACAAACAAATATCCGCACCTGTTTCAAATGAACTTTCTGGCGAAAGAATTTCAGGCAAACGGGAAAGAGATGCACGACAGTATGCCAGATTTGAAGGAGCAAACAAACAATCAAACACTCAACTACGCAATCATCTACCAAGGCAGATGCCATTTGAAACGGCAGAAGAGTACCTATTCTTCCACGCTCATCTGTTCTATCTTTCTTATTAAAAAGAAAAAAAATTAAGGTCAAATGACGGCCAAATTTGGACGAGGTAAATATGATTAGAGGCTTCATTTGAAAGGAGGCTCAAAATAAATTTGACTAACAGCGCACAATGAATCAAACAATAGAAGTCATTCCCATTGAGGTATACTTCCCGTGGGCATAACGAAGGCTTTGCACAATCTGTCTGCAAGAGTTCAACTTTCAGATGTTAGAAGATTGACGTTCGATCGTTCCTATAAAGGATCTTTTTCATTGATCCCCTAATCATGTACAAACCAAGAGCATTTTATGAAACATAGTGCATTTTTATTTATTTATTTATTCATTCATTCATTTATCTATGTATTAAAGAAGGGCAGTTATTCACGAAATTCAAGTAATTACGGTTGAGCAGTCGTGGCCAGATCACACTTCTTGTGGATCGCTGGAACCAATTCTCGATGAAGCATCTGTGATGTATGACTTTAAAAGCAGATTAACATTTCGAACATTGCTTGCAGGCAAATACGAGTTACCTGCCGCAAGAAATAAACCTTCCTAAATAAGGCACACAAGCAAAGGGTGCGAGAGAGAGAATGTGTACCAGATGTAGGCTACACACTTTCGAGAACGAGTAGCGATGGACAAGGTAAAAAATAATGAAACGATCAGTCCTGTGCGTTTACATAGCTGTTCATACGTTGATGTTGCACATTCTACCATTGTACCAAGTCAGCACACACACACACATATTGCACGGCATCATTTACATTATAGAATAGTGAATTACACCTTTGCATTTATGATACAGAAGTAATGGAATCCATTGCAAACATTTCTCACTATTGATTTTAATTTTATAAAGATGTCACTGTCTTCTCTTGTACTTCGAATCTTCAAGGATCAATGACATCGATGTTTGCATACATGCTTAAAATGGTTCATTTTGGTAGATTTTTTTCTTATTTTTAGCTTTGTTTTGGGGACCCCCCCCCCACCCCACCCCAAAGAGTCTGATAAAGTGTGTACATTATCTTTTGTATGTGTACATTTATGTTCTAGATAGATTGTTCCTTAGTTATTTGTGTAGTATATATATATAATATATATATAGTATTATATATATATATATATATATATATATATATATATATAGATATATATATATATATATATATATATATATATATATATGTGTGTGTGTGTGTGTGTGTGTGTGTGTGTGTGTGTGTGTGTGTGTGAGTGTGTGTGTGTTTCGTTGCGTATGAGAACATAAATGTTTTTGTGTTCGCGTTTATTCTTAAAACCTTTTAGAAATTGTGCTGGAATTCATCTGCTCTTATCACTACGCTTTCTGAACATTATTCCAATTAGAATAAACGTCTCGAACAAATCAAATTCGAAATGGAAGGGACAAAAGTACTGATAAAACAGATAAACAAAAACAAATGAATAGATGAGTGTCCACACCCACTTGCGTTTGTTTGTTTCTGCTCCGCGAACGAAGGTCAAGGACCTTAGGCTAATAGTCGTGCAGATAATGCTCGTATTTTCCGTTTCTCGTCAGGAGGACCCTAGCTCTCTGGTCTTCAGATATGTATTCAATCGCCTAACACTAAGTATAATTTTATTTGATCCAAGTAAAATGCGAACCCACCTTCCATTCCTTTAAATTTCGCCCAAATAGACTTAAGTTGTACGGATTGAAACAATACACATTGCAGAAAATGGGTGTCAGAAAAGAAGATTTCAGACTGTTTTCTTACATACTTAATTCCATCAGAAAATGACGTTAGCTCTCTTTTCGTAAAAGTGAAGAACATCCGAAAAGATACATTCTGAGGAATGTGGCATCGTTTACTTTCTCGCAGGAACATGGATTGACCGTTACCTGCCCGAAGGTATACCTACAGTTACAAGATGAATGCAATATAGTGCAACAAATATTTCCACGTCAATTCCCTACCTGAGATATTTGGTTATCACAGTTTACAGTAACTGGAATCTTTGACTCAGTATTTAGCTCTCTACGAACATTATAGTTTCAGGATTCGTCTACTCTTGAGCATTCTAGCACCTTTACGGAATCATGTTTTTGGAGAACGATTATTGTTCCTGAGAATGTTTACTTTAGTCTCTTTATCAGCACTTATTATCAGCGAACAATCGTGTCAACAGCACTTCTTACCTTGGTTAGTTCTCGAAATCTTCGTTGGCGGTCGACAGCCGAAGAGAGGAAACCGGGGAGGGGCAGAGAGAGGCAGAGCAGAGAGCGTCGCGCCGCTGGAAGATTGCAACTGTTATGCTATCGGGCTCCTCTCCGTCCTCGGTCAAAAATGGGTAGCTACCAGCTTGACCTGGACGCGCAGTAGTTGCCAGATTCTTAAAACGAAACCACAATTTATAGCAAAAACGATTCTTCAATTTACTTCTTGGACGATTTTGATTTTTCTGTTTGCGTTTGCCGTTTATATTTTTGTCCATGCAAAATCATATTGATTTGTAATGTCAGTGGAAATATGTGCCATTAATGAGATATCATCTAAATATGAAAATTCCTTTCTATAAAATTTCCTGTATTGTATACAGTCTGTTCAGTGTGCATACCTACGACTGTCAGGTTGCAGCCTGATAAAAGATAAAGATTGACCGAAAACTGAGCAGCTATCTTTAAAGTGACGTCTCAAAATCTCCCAAACACAAACTTTAGTTCTTGTCACTTTCATGAAGTAACAGCGCAAAAATACCTCCGCCCGTCGCTGCCGGTTATTCCCGTTAATTCCGGACAGAAGACAATGACTCAGCCCCGGGAAAGAACGCGAGAGGTTCGACCTGTAAAAGACAGGTAGAACAAAGGGTGACATTGTTGAGACAAGCAACGCAGCAGTGAGCGTAGGATAGGCTACTAGATCGGCTCCTACGGTCCCACCCTAAGTCTTAATCGTAACTCTCGGAAATAGGTCTAAGAATATCTTTTAGTCATATCCACGTTTAGAACAAAATTCTGTTCAAACTGAACACTGATTAACTTCGGTGACCTTGATCAACCCCAGGCGTAATGCCAAAACCGCTATAATATGAAATTCTGCTTCTTTGTCGATTAGGTTCCTTATGACATTGCAGAACTGAACAGTTTCAACTAGTCGTTATTGATTAAAATTAGATTAATTTTGATATTACAATACGTCAGAAGCAACTTTAATCGTGGACATATATCATCGGTTTGGAAGTGCACCGAAACATTCGGTGACAGCTAGTATTGGTAGTTCAGCTTTTAAGCAGCGACATCAACGAATCATCACCGTCAACCAAGGCATCGCTGCAGAAAAAAAGAAAGAAGAAAAAACTGCAGATCAAGAACAAAAGAAACATCGGACGCAGATAATCTAGATTATCAGTCGATTTTCAAAATCCTTAAATTTCAGTATGCATTGCTTGAAAACAAACTTTGCCTCTCAGTTACATGTGGGTCTTATTTCCATTATCTCTGACTAATGTGTTCATTGGAGGGACCGGATTTATTGTCTTTGGTAAAAAAAAAAAAAATACTTACGCTGATTATAGTATGAGTAACGAAAGCAAAAACTTTCACAAGTACAACGATATCAGGCATTCAATTTTTGTCTCATGCCAATAGAAAGACTTGTAAAAACGGAGTTCATAATACTTAATGCAAAGACCAGCGCAAGTAAATAGGAAATCGGGTTAATTACGTTACAGGGTGAATAAGACTGCACGTTAGGTGAATCCTTTGCGTGTAGTATGCCGTGAGCATCAAAATCTGAAACAGAAATAAATTTTGTTTACCGCAGTTACAATTATAGACCAAAAGGTTGGCACCATAACGCGAGAAAAAGAAGAAAGCATATTTTCCACACTGCTCTGCTGGCGTCTACTTTTGCTTCATCAGTTGCATAGCCTCGTTTTAGTCTTCTTGTCTCTCCTTTAAATGACCTTATCCAAATTCATACTCTCTTAAAACTGAATCCCACGCATGGTTTACGAGATATATATATATATATATATATATATATATATATATATATATATATATACATATATATATATATATAATATATATATATATATATATATATATACATATACATATATATATATATATATATATATATATATATATATATATACACACATGTCAAGTATGAAACTCCTTGTCATTCACTGCTTGTGAAGGGTGGAAGTAATTCCACCGAAATAGCCATTAGCTTTAAATCCAGTGTTTTTAATGGGCCCCTTATACTTGAGACGTATCCTGAGTTTTAACAGAAGAATTTATTTACACACACATACACACACACACACACACACACACACACACACACACACACACACACACACATATATATATATATATATATATATATATATATATATATATATACATACATTTATATATAAAATAAATAACAGTCACTGCAACGCTCATCATTACCTACCGGATAAAGAAACCCCTGTGGTATAAGTGAGCCCAACCTCCGCAGGTTCATACACCTCCACAGAGAATTCATCAGGAGATTATGTCGCCCTCTAAATAACACCCTTACTTCTAACCTCTCTTTAACCCAATACCCTAAACGATCCCTCCTCCCTTATCCCACTAAGGTTTTGCTACCAAACTATCGGTTTCCGTTCTTTTGGCCTTTTGCCGTTTTAAGCTGCATTCACACTAACAATCTGCATTTTATTGCTATAAAGGAGAGCTGGTTCAATAATCCATTTACCCACCCTAATTTTTGTTTCCATAAACACTTCCCTTCTTTTCTACAGCTTTTGCAAATATCTTGTTGCCTCTTCCTTCAGGTATTCAGTGACTTTTTTTCAGTCTATAGCCGCGCATGACTCCCTAAAATAAGTCTTTGAAACAACCAAATACATCTTTTCCTGACTTCCATTTTCCCATCTTCCTGGCCTTATTCACCCTCGTTGCCTAACTCTTACTATTAATCATTTCAACTTTTTATGATAACATGCTTTCACCTGACTTACAGCATCTCTTGACTACTGCCAACTTATTTCCCACTCCACTCATTGCTTCTATCTTACTCTGCTCACACCACTTATTACTTTGGCCATAAAAATAAGCCTATGAAATAACTTTTGAGAAAATACAACCCTGCCTCGGACTCGTGCTCATTCCAGACTAATCACTCTAATACTACAAGATTCATTTTTATCATAAATTTTATCATAAAACCTAAGTGCTGTTCACAAATCATCTTACAAACCGATAGGTGCCGTCCACACATTATCTGTAGGTTATATCTTTAATCATATTTAATTCCTACAGAGTTTATCCTCTGTTCTGAAACGTCTCACATTAATTTTTCATAAGACATCCATTCCCTCTTCCTACTTTAAACCCACACTGCTACTCGTCTGCTCAGAAAACCACAGGAGATGCATATGATTTGATATAAGTGTCAAAAGCGGCAAATAACAATCTGGAGATCCGTAGGTACCAACATTTTTGCGAGATGTTAACCACAACTGTGGCTTTTATTTGCTTAGTTATCGGGTTTAGGCATAAAAATTCAATTCAACCTAATTTCAAACATCACAATGAATGTACGCGTATAGTGCAGTGATCTCATAAAGAAAATGTTGGGTTTGATAAGACTATTTATCACTTTTATCAAGATTTCTGCAAAAACTTTAAGCTATACTATCACTTAATCTACCTTTTTTTCGCTCTCTCTCCTTCGTCCTCCTTTTGACTGTAGATAAATTCTGCTTGTTTCATTCAGTCAGTGACAAGAGCGCGAACGATGTCAAGCGCGGAAGGGGACGCGGAAAACACTCACAACATCGATGATGCCACCGATCAATTAGACCCATCCCCCAACCGCTCAATCACGAGCAGTGAAGCCTACATGGAGACAGGGATCTCTATTGATCATCATTTCAGGCGAAGATTCATTCTCCTAAGGACATTAGGCATCTACCTAGGGCGAAAAAATGACGATGGAACATATACTTTCACAATTGGAGGACTGATTACAGCATACATCACCTGGTTTGTGATACACATGGCAGTTTTCGTTGGTGCTGAAGTTTGGCATTCGTTCCGGGTAACAAATGACCAAAAATTAACTGACGTTTTGGCATCTCCTATATTTATTGCAGTATGTGCTATCTTACCCTTACTCAGCTCTCATTCTTTGAATGCCATTACGTATGCACTTAGGGAAAACATGAACAGCATTCCCACGTACCGCAACTTCAGCAAACAGGAAAAAACGCAAGCCCCAAACAGCCTAAAAAATAATAAGATTTGGGCCAAGTTTAAAGGCGCTGCTTTTCTCACCGGTGGGACCATATCTTCCATTTTGGTTTTAGTGCCATGGATAACAAGCCTCGTGAACTCCGCTGTGGAAATTAAAGAAAAGCTTTTGGAAGAAATCCCTGTCTATTTGGTCGATGTTATATATCAAATTCTTCCTCTCCTTACAACCGTATTCATGATCTCTTTCTTGGATTATTATACAGAACTTTACAGGGACTTAAAAATCAGACTATTGAACTTGTGTGCTGAATGGACTCCCGTCGCTTTGGAGGATCTGAGATCCCAAATAGAAAAGGTCCAGAGAACTTTCCACGACCTGTACGAAGGCTTTTTGCAATATGCTCTGACAGTGAACGCCCTGACGACCACCTTTTTTGGCACGATAACCATCTACCGTTTAACCCTCGGTTCATACGAGATCATATATCTAGTCCCAGCTCTCCTCGGCGCTGTACATATCCTTTTCATCGCTAAATATTCCAGGGATCTTATGTCTGAAGTATGTGTTACGTTACATTTCGTATTGCATGCGCGCCAGGCTTATATAGTTGATATTTGTCTCTTTTTTTTCGTATAAATACAGTACTTCAGAGTAGGTATACATGTTGTTATTATGCTAGTTATTTTCAACAGTTTCCCATCAAACAACAGCAACAAAAATATTTATTGTCATATGTATTCTAGTACTGATGGAAGTATTTTATAATTTAATTGGTTTTAGTCACTTGAACACTCCATTGCTTTAGGAACATCACGATAAGGGAATTTTAGATGATAAAGTAAATGCTATAAATGTCAACTAGTCTTTGGTTTCCGGATATGGAAATTTTGTAAAAAAATGAGAAACCCGACACGTTTCTAATATAGATACATCCTGGAGGCCAATATCATATATGTTTTATATTTCAGGCAAAAAAACTGACAATTCGAACCCGTGAAGAGGCACTAGAATTCCGACGAACTCGTGAAGAAAAGTATAGTGCCCTACGGTCAGTCGAAGCCCTTCTGAATGAGTATCCCCCCGTGGTGAGGGCATATGGCAATGTTCCTTTTGGCTATGGCATCGTGCCCATTATTGTGGTATTCTTATTGGTGTATACAGGTCTTCTGGATTTTGTGGATGACTTTTATCAGGTTCTTGAGCGTAATATGAACAAAACGATAGGCTGAATTAAGACCCGCACAAGTGTGACTTTTGTGGATTACAATGTTTTCTGTGAACCTTTGAGTCTGTTGAGTGTTGGCCTGCTTTTACAAGTCTGTTATTACTAATCATCGTTTAGGTTAAATAATCTAAGTACTTGTATGTCATAATACACGACTGTTAATTGCATCTTGTAATCCTCTCCTATTTCATTAATACTACATAGTTTCATGTCAAATTTAAAGACCTCAGACCAACTTTGTTATTATGTCAAATAAAAAGCCAAGAAAACTGTGAATAGCATTACTTTTTATACTTATGATACTCACCCGGTTGACTGACTACTGATGTTGTTACTTCTGATGTTACTGGCGCTATTAAAATACAAAAATAATTATGACTTGTCAAGTTCTAGATGAGAAGACCACTTGGTCCAAACTAAGTCTGCAAATGCGTCGTCAAACATTCTGTGTGTGTGTGTGTGTGTGTGTGTGTGTGTGTAATGAAATTTTTCCCAGGTGTTTACAGGGAACTATAAAATCAAGAAATGAAAGGTGGTAAGTGTTTGAGTGAAATGGCATATGAGGGGAAGAAGCCGAGATTGACTGGGAGCGAGTTAAGACAATCATGTCACCACACACTTAATTTTCTTTCAGTGCTTTAGTTTGAGTAAACAAAACTTAGCGAGTCTAACATGAATGCCACTTAATCACAGAAAATGTTCTATTTTTTATGAAAACTTGGAGTTTTTTTTTTCTTTTTATGTGGGAGAGCCTTTGTAAGCTGCATTAATTTGGGCTAAGGTTAGGACCTGACTCTTCCAGTGGGAAAAGGTTTTATTCTGTAATTTGCAATTGGGATACGACCTATGGCCCGAATTTCATAATAAATCCAACAGCCGGATAAGGAAAAGCAGAGCAGCGTAATTTCTTTAAGTTTACCATTGGCAAATGCTCCTAGTGAGAAAGTCCAATGTTTGGTAACTCGCCTTCAGAGTTAGACCTCCAGGATAAAAAAGGATGAAAAAGAACAAACTGACTTGAGGATCTATTATCACATCTGTGTCCATCTGGTTTTAGTTATTTTTTTTTTTTTTAGGAAATCCCCTACTTTTGCTTCTCCAGTTTTGCTATAGTAGATTCACATCAACCGTGCATTTGATGTCTAGGCCAGCCCTTTATGACAATCCTGATTGGCTGTTGATATGCCAATCACAGAGCTGGAAACTCTCAGTCTCTCGAGACAGTTCACATGGGTAGGATCTATGTTCCACCTCTCCTGAGGGATACGTCTTTCAGGAGGGTTGGGACATACATCCTACCTATGTGAACTCGCGAGAGAGACTGAGAGTTTCCAGCTCTGTGATTGGCTTATCAACGGCCAATCAGGAGCGTCGTAAGGGACTGGCCTAAACATCAAATGCACGGTTGATGTGAATCTACTATAGTACTGCTCCTACTAGTAGCAGGAGGAATTTGCCTCTGAAACAGCTACTGTCCTTCAAAATTTTCCCTTTTCCGGTTCCACACTGCTCTCTTCATAGCTCTTTGATTGTGACCTCACTATCATTATAGATCCAAAGTTCTATGGTCTACGCAAAGCCCTTCTATACAGACAGCATTAGTTAATTACTCATCTCTCTCTTCCGATAATATTCCAAGAGACTTGAAACAGTACATTGCTAATGTTTTAGCTTTATGTAACTCAAATAAATTTACACCTACAAAAGCTCTCCTTTCTTAGGCATTATACTTGACAATAGTAAAGTAATCAAACTGCTCTTTTCTGGCTCTCTTGTGAACTTTAAGGAGAATGAAGACGTATATCAATTATCCTTTTCTTATAAAAACCGAAATTAGTACTAAACAACCGAAACTAGTACTTAAAGACCGAAATTAGTACTACTATTACTAAAACACAGAAACAAAGTAGATTCACAATGAGCCTGCATTTGATGTCTAGGGCTGTCCCTTACGACGCTCCTGATTGGCTGTTGATAAACCAATCACACAAGTGGAAACTCAGTCTCTCTCGAGAGTTCACATAACTATGATGTACGTTCCACCCCTCCTGAGGGATACGTCTTTCAAATAAGGAGCGTCGTGAGGGACAGGCCTAGACATCAAATGCACGGTATTGTGAATCTACTATAGTACTATTAGCACTAAAACAAAGAAGCTAGTACTACTAGTATTGAAACATCGTAACTAGTACTATTCTCTATGCTGGCTAACTTGGGTCCCTGGGCCCCTTACTCAAGATCTCAAAAGAGGCCTCCTTATCTAAAGATTTCCTCCAGAATCGCCGAAGGTAGCCATCATTGCATGACTGTACCTTTACAAAGATATCCGCTTTTCTCATTCAAATTGCAATCAAAAGCAGGCCTTTCATTTTTTTTTCTTCAAATGCAGAAATGCAGATGTGCCAAATAGCATTAGGCTACGTTTTATCATCTCAGGAATATAACAAGAAATCCAGGTAACTGAAATCTAGATCTAGATTAATCCGATAGGACTAATCCACACTGATAAAGATAATACTTGCGATCTCTTTTATCTATGGACGTAGGTGCGAGTGTATGAAGGTAGGCCAAACCTTAGATTTTCACTGCTGGAGGTATAAACAGCTCTACGCATATACAGCTCTGATAAACAGGAAGCTTTTTTTTCGATTGGTCCGGCAAAAGCTTCTTGAACACTACACTTACTAACGGGCTTCAAGATTACGGACTGAGCTACTCGATAATGCATGAAAGAGAGAGAGAGAGAGAGAGAGAGAGAGAGAGAGAGAGAGAGAGAGAGAGAGAGAGAGAGAGAGAGAGAGAGAGAGATGCATCATACAGTGTACACTACTTTGCAATACGTAAGCGTGCAAGTATGTTCTGATGCCCAACGACAGAAAATTATTTTCAAACAGTTCGTAGCTGTGCGTAACATATAACGAAATAACATTAATAATGTGTCGTATTATTAAATATTTATTGATCATTGTATGAAGATCAGGCTGGCACACAAGGGCAACAATTACTTGTTCGTCCTGATTTGATATGTCGCGGGAGGATTTTCCCTCACCATGACATTAAGATACGAGAATAAGAATAACAACATTAGGTACTATACATATACACTGTTGTCAGTCTTCTTGCCTGGAGACACAGGTCGGAGAATGGTACTGTGTCATAGTTGACACGGTGGGTATGAAGACTGACGTTTACACTGCCTGGAAAATAGGGTAGGCCTGTCCTACCTGCTATTACATGATATTCCTTGTGTGTATGGGTCTTACTACTGATGAGGCCAGGTGATGTCTTTCCACTGGGAGGTAACTGAAGTGCTGATTTCCATTTTAGGGGTATTGAAGAAAATTCCCGGTACTCAGCGTGTTTCTTCATTACCCAGTACATCATGCTAAATTTCTCCCAGGCCTAGTTTCCTGGACTTGGTTCATTTACCTAGTCTTCAGAACTCCTGGACTAGATCTCTGGACTAGATCCCTTGCAAGAGATAGATAATCATTTGTATTAATAATTTGGTAAAATAGCCAAAAAAAAACAAATGAAAGGGTGGACCGTTTGACGTCCTCACACTCGAGAGCATTCGTGATTCTTACATGTGTTGCTAGTGTTACCAAATTGCTCACGAAAGATTCAGGGCAGCGCTCCCATACTCAAAGTGAGAAAAAACAAAACAAGGGACTGGCTACACTGCCACACTCGTGTCCACAGCAAAAACGAAAACATTTCACAGTTCCAATCACTTTTACATCAGTAGTGTAAAGATATTAGAGGAGAATGGTGAATCAATTCCTAAATAAATTACTAATAATTAAAGGAATATTTTTCCCATTACAGATAGTCTTGCGCCACATTACTAACCTGGGTGCCAGGGTTAAAATTCATGAGTGTGCGCCGATGCTTCAGTAAACGCTTTTTTTCTTTTAAGATCAAAGGCCATGTCAACAAAACGCAAAGATATAAATTGCTATAAGATTCTGCAAGATACGCCATTGACCAGGCTTTCTCTCTCTCTCTCTCTCTCTCTCTCTCTCTCTGTTGATATTATTTTGGTCATTGTTCCATTGAGCTCAAAGAGCGAGAATTCCTCCGAAGACTGTCTAACTATTAGAAAACAGAGAGGCGTAATGAATGGGGAAGAATCAGAATGGGCAGATGTGACGAGCAGAGTGCCTCAGGGTTCTGTCTTTGGCCCGTTCTTGTTTTTTATTGATTATAACGACAATTATGTAAGATAACCAAATTTGCAGACGACACCATACTAGGTGTCAATGCAGCACACCCAGAGACAGTAGAAAGTTTGAGAAATTATCCAAAGAAGATAGGAGAGTGGTAAAAAAGATGGCAAATGCCCTTTAACTTAGATAAGTGTAGTGTTACAAATAGGAACAAATAATCCTAATGCCAACTACATGCTGCTCGGGAATGACATGAATAGTGTAGAACAAGAAGAGGACCTTGGAGTCATTATTAGAAAAGACTTAAAATCCACAAAACAATACCATAAAAACTGAAAATAAGTCACAGAAACTAGTGGGATACATAAAAAGGCAGTTCGAATACAGAAACAAGGAAACGGTGCTACAGCTCTACACATCAATAGTTAGACCACATCTTGAATCTGCAGTACAGTTTTGGTCACCAATAAGCAAGGATATAGATAGACTAGAAGGGGGTACACACAAAGTTAATTCCATCCAGCAGGCGAATAGGTTACCAAAGACGACTAGAGAGCCTGAACATGTATGCTTAGAAATACGACGATTGCGAGGAATACTAATAGAAACATTCAGAATACTGGAAGGGATAACAAAAGTAGACAGTAACCTGATTGACATTAAGCGAAAACCAGACAAGAAATAATGGATGGAAACTATAACTGAAGAGATACAACACATATCATTTTGGAAACTTCTTTACATACAAGATATGTGACACATGGTATGCACAGTAAAACCCTCCTAGAGTTAAAGAAGCACACGATGTCTCCTCAGATGGACTAATAAGTCTTTGAGACATCCTAATAGTTGTTACCAGGAGTCCCTCCTCTCAGCCTAATAACAACTATCCGAAAACCTCTTCCCCACATTCCTTTTATCATGCTGACAATCACTGGAATTTCCTTCTTGAGTGTATTCCTGTTAAAAGGCAGCTCTGTTGTTTATAACACCTTTAACCCTCGTTCCTTCAGTCGTTAAGTGTCTTTTTCTTATTTTCTTCGGGTCTTTGCTAGAAAAAGACGGTGGGCGCCCGTCCCGATGCCTTTCTTTTTATCATGAAGATCAATTGTTTCATAATACCATAACACACACACGCATACAATGTACACATGTTCATACGATGTTTTGTCCTGCTCCAATTGTTGAAGTTTTGTGTAATTTCTCTGACCATTGTGCTCTCTCTCTCTCTCTCTCTCTCTCTCTCTCTCTCTCTCTCTCTCTCTCTCTCTCTCTCTCTCTCTCTCTCTATATATATATATATATATATATATATATATATATATATATATATAGAGAGAGAGAGAGAGAGAGAGAGTGTGTGTGTGTGTGTGTATGTGTGTGTGTGTGGGTGTGTGGGTGTATTTATGTATAACTGAATCACGAAAGTTTGGAACGTGATAAATCCATAAAAAAGGTATAGGCCACGAAGGAAAAATAAACAGCCTAGTTTCCGCAAGATCTTTCGACGTTCAACGTCCTTTACTTAGCAGATAAACTGGCTTACATGAGGAATTGACAGTACAGGAAAGCTCGTATAACTGACAGATACGGATTATAAGGAGATTAGTACCTAGAATCCGGCACACCTGGAGAAAGAGTAACCTTTCCAAACAAGCATAAACATGGGTACAATTAAAAAAAAAAAAAAATTAATTCAATCTGCTCAGACACAAGAACAAGATAATTAAAGGATAATATAGAGTGACAGCTATTCAGAACTTTGGTAAACAAAACCTTATTCACAATACTTATTCACAATACATATTAAACATATACAACGAAGATATCTCTAAGGCAACTAATTTGTATTTAAGTCTGTAATTATATCTTTGAGGTCATTCTTAAACATTTTACAAATGCAAGGGTCTAAATGAAACAGGCCACGACTGATATTAAAATTACAATGTGAAGTAAGTTGTATTATAGCAGATTCTAAAAGATTTCGTGATAAGACATCTTTTGACCTTGCAATTACTGAACTACCAATCCAATTTATTCGGTGATTGTTTTCACTTAAATGAATGAATATTGCATTAGATGTTTGCCCAGTTTTTACAGAATATTTATGCCGGCTTAGTCTTACTTCTAAGCCCTTGCTCGTGTCCGAGATAAAAAGAAGGGCAGTCCATACATGGAATTTTATATATTATGTTGTTGCTTTCCCTGGGGCCATTTTTTACTAACATTCCTTTTAGTGTGCTATTACAGGAAAAAACAAGGTTGACCTTAAAGGCTTTTAACAATGATTTAATGGTTTCAAATCCGTTGAAATAAGGTAAACTAAGAATGTTCTTAGAATTTTCTTTCTCCGTGTTACTTACACTAAAAAAACTTCCTCAAAATCATGTTGACATAATTAAAGGTATTGTTTACGGAGCTGCCCGTGGAATTTTAGTGTTTATGTATTTATTGGATTGTCTGTCTATCTGTCAGGCAGTAGACTGCGATTGAACATTTAAGAAATTTAATAGGTATACTGTTAATTAACCTATTATGACCTCTATGCACTTTTTGCTGGGGGAAAACATTTATGTAATAACTCAAAGAAATTATCTTTAAAGATTTATCGCATGCTGCTGCAAACAGAAAGTCTACTCGATTGATGAAGGAAATCTTCTAGTACGTTTGTTTTAACTTGCATTCAGTCTTTTACTTTAGGCATTCCAAAGACTTGTAGCATTAGTCGTAACTTCATGTTCTCGTCGTCCACTTATTTAGGGTAAGTGGCTTCTGAAACAGTATAGATTATGAACTCTGCTCGATGTGAAAGCACAACTGCATTCTTATTTTTTTTTCTTTTTCTTTTCCGGTAGGTGCATCAATTCAAGCGGTAATGGTCAATCGGTTTAGGCGGGGAGCTTAGAGTCGGTGGGTTGTTATATCGTTTTGTTTACGGAAGAAGAAGAAGGCAGCGATGGCATAAACAAAGACCGATGTCCATTTGAAAACGTTCAACCGTGTATAGTTTAATCTTTTTTAATGTTGATCTCAATGCCCGTGGACATAAATAACCTTGCAGATGGATGGCTGGAGCTGGAAAGTGATCCAGGTTAATACTTCCATTGGTTGTTAGAGAGAAGTTTGTCTATGAATGGGTAATGTATTATAGGAGGCAATAGGCTAGGTAGGTACCGCAACCTATGAAACTAGGACCAAGCCTGCTGGGTTGGTATAGCCTATCGCCTGATTTTCAGCATTTTGATAAGCCTACATGTAGTTCAATCAATTATGTTCGTTGGTTATAAATTTGTGACTGTTAATTAAGGTTTTACTGCATTTTGTCAGAGTTCACATAGGGTAAACGACCAAATGGTCACTAGACTTGTACCTAGCTACCTAGGGTAAAAAAACCGGAGGATACAGAGTGGATCATGTACGATCAGCGTGAACAATCCCAAAAAATGTACATTATAACGCGTCCTGACATTGGAGATGGGCATCAGTCGCGACTTCTTGTTGGTGAGAAACGGAGCTAAAGACCTCTACTGTCCTTTCGAAGTAAGTATTTTCTCCAAAGTTAGAAATTAAGGCCAAATTTAAAGCATTAAACAGAGGGTAGTGAAAAGGGTGTCCAACGCAGTGCAAATCTCACCAAGACGCTTTCGAAATTTTTACTTACACTTGAATATTTTAGAAGATTGACGCCATCTCGATGTTTGCGGAGTCGCTTGTGTCAATAAACTAATCATTTCCTGTGAGAAATCCGCACACCACTTGTACCCACAGATGCTGGGGCACTTTCATCACAACAATCGGAAAACGGTCCCTCACCGGCTTGTTTGTTAGTAAACAACTGTTTTGGTAGAAGAAGACGATGAAGAGTGCACTTCGATGATTTTTTAAATAAATAGTAAAACATCAATATTTTACATATTTATGATGATTAATTTGAAAATATTAGTTATTGAAAAAGTAACTCAATTCTGACTCAAATTTAAGTAATTGTTTTTTGGAATTAGAACGTTGTGTTAAGTCCTGTATTATGACGTCACGACATCTTGATTTTCGTACCTATCGTAAATAATTGCTTTACTCAACTTTCTTGCAGAACAGTTTACCAGTTATTCATGCAGATTATCAGCTCTTCATGTAATTGTTATAATCGTAATGCGCATATATATCTTTATTATTTACTTTTTGGATACATGAAGATGTTTTACTGCCGGATTATCACCGTAGTGTGACGCAATCGTTTTTGGTCCCTGGGAGCCTGTTTTTGCACCATAGGAAATTATGGGGCCTAATTTGCAATGACCAGAAAGTCATTAAAAGAGGAAAGTTAGCATTGAGGGGCATATGTTTTGATTGAGAAAAATACAAATTTTTTCAATAGCTAGCTTGTAAAAAATACTTGATTACAAAAAACTTGATTGACAACTAAGCAGCATACCTACTATGGGTTTCAGAGACAGTGCAAGCACGTTTTTGGGCAATATAGACTGAAATCAATGAAAAGTGCTAGCAAAAACAAAAAGCAAAATAAAAAAAAAATATGTATATAATCCACTTATCCGTAGTCGTTCCTCTATGGTTTTCGGCAGCCAGATGTACGAAAACGTTAGAAACATTTGATTGTATCTACTTTAGAAATATATGTAATTTTTCGGGGGTAATGTGGTTGCAAAAAAGGGATAATACGTATACATGAATTAAATTAAAATTTTTAAATAAAGTAAATTTGAACTAAATAACGAGTAAAGTAAACAATTTAGGGAATAAAACTTTGCAGTTTCGTTGTCTGCTGTTCGTAACTGTGTTTGTGGCGCGCGCGCTTAGGAACCAGGAACAGCAACTTGTTTAAAGTGCAATGTGGAGTGAATTGAGACCAAAATGTGTATAATAACAATCAAATAAGCACTGTGGAGTTTCAGTTGTGATGGCAGTACATAAGGATAAAAACCACCGATTACAAGGTAAGAATGAATTCAGTTCAAACCATGACCCCGGGAATAAAAATGTTTCATACTTTCAGTAATATAGGCAACAAAATGTTGTTCCGATACGTAATACAAACCATCGGTCCTTTAACAATAGGAAGTAGCTAGCAGCAGCTGGAACGGTCGTAAGCTTCGAACAAGGGGAGAACGGTAGTTAACTGCTTGTCTGACACGGCGCGCGACTGGGAGGTAAACAAATCACTTTTGCTTTCGGCCGCGGGTGTGAAGGACGTGTTCGTCATCGCTCTCTGCCCGCTTCATCGTCGTATGCTTTGTTTATATTGTGTTTTCTACTAATGGTTTGTTTGTTCATGCCACTTACCTGACAGATATATATATAGCTGTATTTTCTGAAGTCCGACAGAATTTCAAAACTCGCGGCACACGCAGTGGGCGGCCAGGTGGTAGTACCCATTCCCGCCGCTGGGAGGCGGATATCAGGAACCATTCCCATTTTCTATTCATATTTTTTTCTGTCGCCGGTCGGTAAACAACTGTTTACAGACCTCTGCTCAGGATTTTTTGGATTTGACTCGCTTTTAAGTATCTGATTGGTTTTTTGGTATTGAATTGGATTGTTGAATTGGCATGCGCGATAGTGGACCGTTTTTTGATTTTGGATTGGCTTTTCTATAAAAGATATGTCTGGATCAAGTGCTGTGAGTTTCAGAGTGTGTGTGAGGACTGATTGTAAGGTGAGGCTACCGAAAGCATCGGTAGAACCCACCCCCACACAGTAGTGATGAGTTGTAGGGGGCATAATTGTTTGGTGGATAATCGGTGCAAATAATGAAATGTGAGAGATTGACCGATGATGATTGGAGAGTATATGAGTCTATCGCCTTAAATTGGAGCGCGATAGATCAGGAGGTCTTCCTCCAGGAGTGGTTCTACCAAAGGTAAGGCTAACATCTCTCCTGCATTAACACCTGTAGAGTTTGCAACCCCTAAACCTGTGTTGCCTTCGGGCTCTGATTCTGTGTCGGGAGAAGCTAATGCTCTCTCTCTTATTTTGGAGTCTCTTCGCACTCTGGAGACCAAAGTGAAAGCCTTAGAAACTGGCTCGGTGCAAGTGTGCGATCGTGCCCCTAGTGTTGTGGAGGGGGCGTCAGATCGGCCCCATAATGCCTCTAGGGCCTAGACCTCTATCAGACTCCCAAGACTCAGGAGTAGGTATGTCGAAAGCCGCAAGAGGGTTACGGGGCTCCCCACCGATCTGGCGTCCCTTCGGCAGGCCTTGTAGCAAAGTCCCAGGCTGCCAAGGAGCGCGCACGAGCGCGCGTCCTGAAAGAGTGCTTTTCGTCCTCCGAAGCGTCCTCCCCGCGCAAGGGGTGGAGCGCTCGGAGAGACTCTCGTCCTCTGAAAAGGACGTTTCGTGTTGAGGACGCTTCACGTCCTGTATCGCCGCTTTCGTCGGAGGATGCGTATGACGCTTTTCCGCCTCAGAAAAGGGGTAAGATCTCCTCCGATGAGGACGCTGGGTTGCGTGCACAGGCGCGTCTACCTGAGTAGGAGTGCTACCTGTGAGAAGGAAGGAGGCGTCCCTCTTCCCCTCGTCTTCTCGCAGAATCAGTCCTGCTTCCTCTGTTCGTTCTTCCCCAACGAAGAACATTCTTTTGTCCCTTCAGGACCAGCTATCGACGCTTATGGCTCAGTCGATAGCTGCAGCAGTCGAGCCTAAGCGGAGGAAGGACCTTAGACTGCCCGTCAAGAGGACGAAGCAGTCTCCTTCTCCCTCTCCTACTTCGTCTCGTTCGCCGATCGCTTCTCCTTCGGCGATTCGCCGATCTCGTTCGTCCTCTAGAAGGACGTTGCGTCAAGACGCTTTTGAGGAGGACGCTCAGCACGACGTTCGACAGAACGCTCGTCAGGACGCTAGGCAGGACGCTAGGCAGGACGCTTGGCAGGACGCTTGGCAGGACGCTCGACAGGACGCTTGGCAGGACGCTAGGCAGGACGCTAGGCAGGACGTTCGCCAGGACGCTCGCCAGGACGCTTGGCAGGAAGCTCGCCAGGACGTTCAGGGCTCTTTTCAAGACGCTTTTGGGGATTCCGACCAAGAAGTCGTACCCCAAGACGCTAGTTTGCGCGCACAGGCACGTATTCCAGCGAAAAGGTCTTCCCTTTCGTTTGAGAAACGTAAGGACGCTTCTCTGGCAAGTGAGGCTGCCTCGGGTGGCGCTAAGGACACTCGTCCTCGTCAGGACGCTCTACCTTCTTCAAGTGGTAAGCGTCATAGAGAAGACAGCCGAAATAAGGCTTCCTCTAGTAAGGATAGGGGTCCTTTGATTAAGCCAAGACCCGACATTAGGACGCCCTCTCCGGACAGACGGTCTCCGCTTCCGTATAGAGAAGAAGGAGAGCTGAGTAGTTCGGCTGACTCGGTTGAAGAGGAACCTTCTGCGGCCCCTTCAATCTCATACTATAAAGTCCTTGTGCGGCTGTTGCGTTCTTCTTTCGAAGACAAGTTTCAGCCTGCAGCTCCCAAGTCTCCTCCTTCGCAGTTTTCATCATCTAAAACTGGAAAAACCCCGGAGTTTGTGGAGATGAAAACTTCTCTCTCTAAACGTGCGTTTAAGAAACTCCAAGATTGGATGGTACGAAGGAGAGATCAAGGCAAGACGACTTCGCCTTGCCTCCAGCTAGACTCAGCGGAAAAGGGGGCATTTGGTATAGAACCAAAGAAGAAGTAGGAGTTCGTACCCTTCTTCAGCTCAAGGAGATTTCTCAGCTTAGTGGATTCGCAGAGGAGGTCTCTTTTATCCTCTGCTAAAGTAACCTGGACCTCTACGGAGACGGACCATCATTTGAAGGGTCTGCTCCGGACGCTTGAAGTGTTCAACTTCCTTGACTGGTGTTTGGGAGTTCTGGATCTGCAAGCGAGAAGCCCAGAATCTCTCAGTCTGGGGGAGCTGTCCAGCGTGTTAGCATGTATGGACAAAGCCGTCAGGGATGGTTCGGAGGAGATCGTCTCTCATTTTGGAACGGCTTTATTGAAAAAGATAGCTTTGCTGTGCAATTTCACAGCTCGTTCGGTAACTCCAGCTCAGAAAGCGGATTTGCTGTTTTCTCCTCTTTCGAACCATCTCTTCCCCCAGACTTTAGTAAAGGACCTGACTAACAGTTTGCAAGAGAAGGCAACTCAGGACCTTTTGGCCCAGTCTACAAGACGTTCGGCCGTACCTTCAACCTCTTCAGCTGCGGTTCGACCGCCGAAGAAAGTTAAGCCCTTTCGTGGGGCTCCCCCCTCGAGAGCAGCTCCTCGAGGGAGAGGGTTTTCACGAGGAAGAGCTTCCTTTACGTCAAAGCCTTCCAGTGAGAAGCATGTCCTTCAGACACCAGTCGGAGCCATACTGAAGTTTTTTTGCGGGAGCGTGGAAGAGAGAGGGACAGGACTCTTGGTCCCTCAAGATCGTGGAGCAGGGTACAAGATTCCCTTTTTAGATCTTCCTCCTCTTATCTACTGGCTCCCAGAGACCTTTCTCCATCCTATCAGGGAGAGAAGAGAAAGTAATTATTCGATCTCCTTCAGCAAATGTCGAGAAAAGAGACGGTGGAAACAAGTCGCGGACCCTGGGGTTCCCCCAGGTTTTTACAACAGATTTTCCTAGTACCAAAGCAGGTCGTCAAGTGGCGTCCAGTTCTAATGTCGCAGGCTCAATCTTTTCGTGAAAAGACCAATTCAACGATGGAGAGAAACGCCTCATTTCTGTTTCTGGGAGCCTTGAGACCGGGCGACTGGATGGTGTCCTTTAGACTTGCAGGACGCGTACTTTCACATCCCCGATCCACCCTCTTTCAAGAAAGTATCTAAGGTTTTTTGTCTTAGACAAAATGAGTGTGGCAGTTCAGAGCTATGTGTTTCGGCCTGACCACGGCTCCAATGGTGTTTCACTGTAGTCATGAAGAACGTGGCGGGTGGCTACACACTCTTTCGGGATAAGAGTTTCCCTGACCTCGACGACTGCTGATCATGAGGTCGTCGAGAGAGAAGTGTCTGAAGGACTTGCAGTTCCCTTAGCCCTAGCAAAGTACCCCTGGGACTTCTGTTCAACTCGAAAAGTCGCATCTGACCCAACCACAGTCCCTCGTGTATCCTGGGATTCAGATGATTCAGTGGCTTTTCGAGCGTTTCCGTCCCCAGAACGTCAGCGGCTAGGCTAGAAAGATCTGCCTTCCTAGGAAAGAGACTTGCTCGCGAGGGAATGGATGAGTCCTGCTGGGAACCATTTTTCCCTCGCTAGAAAGGTTGGTTTCCCTTGTGACAGACTTGCACCTCGATGCCTTCTCCCAATTTTTCCTTGCGACGGTGGAAGCCAGGCGATCTAAAATGCCATATTGAGAATATCGCTTCCGATAAGAACAATCTAAGATGGTTGGTTTGGGACCCTCAGAGCTTCAGAGGCTTGTCCCTAAGTCCTTCTGACCCACGACCCTAATTGTTGTTCTCTGACTCTTCCATCACGGGCTTGGGGAACAACACTAGGAGGGAAGGAAGTTCAGGCTCCTGGAAGGGGATACAGGTAGCCTGGCATATAAATTTCAAAGAACTGGCAGCAGTATTCTGTCCCTGCAGTTCTTCGAGAAGAGTTTGAAGAACAAGATTGTTCAGGTAAACTCGGACAATACCACAGCACTTCGCTTATATTTAAAAACATCAGGGAGGAACACACTCCAGAACGTTGTGTTTTCCTAGCGAGAGAGATTCTGCTGTGGGCGAAAGAATAGAAATGTGACTATCCTAACGAGATTCATTGCAGGCAGTGGCACAACGTCAGGGCATATCTTCTCAGTCTTCGGGAACAAATCCTACCGACGGAATGGACCTTGAACGAGCGTTGTCAGACCTTTGGACTTGTGGGGACGTCCCGCTGGTCGACTTATTCGCGACGTCAAGGACCAAGAAGACTTCCTTCTTTATTGCTCCCCGGTCCTGGATCCAAAGCATCGCGGTAGAAAACGCGTTTGCTTTGGAATTGGATGGGTCTAGACCTAGTACGCCTTCCCACATTCAAGATTTTGGGGGAAGTCATGATGAATTTTGCGGGCCTCAAGAAGGGACGATGTTGACCCCTGATCGCATCCGATGTGGCAGCGAGAGAAATGGTTCACGAGAGGTCAGGTCTTTCTTGTAAACTTTCCAAGGACAGTGCCCTGGAGCAAGATCTACTCAAAACAGGCCGTCACTTCGAAAGGTTTTCACCAAAACCTCTCCGCTCTGGTCTGACTGCGTTCAGACATATCGAAAAGTTGGCCATAGCGAGAGGTTTTTCGATAAGCAGCTGCGAGAGCATCTCACATGTCAAGAACGTGCTTCCACAAGCTGTTTACCCATCGAAGTGGGCCTTCCTTCAGGCATGGTGTAAAAAAGGAGGGAGTTTCCTCGTCCTCGACCTCTGTGAAACCATATACTGATTTTCTGCTCTTTCTCAGGAATGTGCAGAAATTAGCGGTCCCTAACATCAAGGGATATAAAAAGCATGTTGTCAGCGGTTTGTTAAGGCACAGAGGCCTTGCCCTTTCTGACAACAAGGACATTCATGACCTTTTAAAGGTCTTTCCGAGACTTCGAAGGTTTCCTCAAATGGAGACCTCCGTCATGGAACCTGATTGGTTCTTAATTCCTTATGTCAAGCCCTTTCGAACCCGCTTCAGGGCATCTCTCTTCGAAACTTAGACAAGGAAGGCCTTTTCCTAACATTCTCTTGCGACGGCTAAATAGAGTTAGTGAATCAAGCGTTTAGTAAGTTAATGGGATTCAAAGGAGACAAGCTGTCTGCTCGTTGAACCCAACTTTCTTGGCGAAGATGAAACTCCTTCGAACCCTTGGCCGAAAGACTTTCGAGATCAGGTATGTCAGTCTGGTGGGCCAAGAACAGAGAGAGTCCTGTGCCCGGGTCAGGGCTCTCAAGTTCTATGTACATAGACAAAAGGAGGTAAGAGGTCCCCTCAGGTAAATCTCTGGTGCCTCTGTGAAGAGACCAGAGTTACTTTTAATTCGAAGAAATGCTGTTGCTTTCTTTCTAATGGACTTCATTAAGGGGCTCATTCATCTTTCCCAGAAGTACTGATTTGAGCCTCTTACGAGTGAAAGCGCACAAGTTCGAGCTGTCGCTACCCTCTTGCCTTCCAAAAGAACATGTCAATCAAGGACATTTCTTGATTGCACTTTTGGAGGATTAACTCCGTCTTCGCCTCACATTACCTAAGGATGTGAGAACGATTTAGAACGATTGTAATTCACTGGGGCCATACGTTTCTGCGGACACAGTCTTGGGGTCCGGAAGTAGCTCTTTCCCTAATCCCTTAGTTAGGATTAGTTAGTTTGTTGTTGAGTTTTTTTAGTTTTGTGGTGAGTCTTATGTGAAGATCTCCCATCCTTTAGTTAGTTTTAGGTTTTTTTGTGAATTTTGGTCAGTTGGGTCAGTTGCTTCGTTGCCTCATATTATGGCCTCGATGGTCTTGTCCACGTTGAGGTCTCGTACCGTTGACAGATCATCCAGGCGCGACCAGCACTACAGTTCTCCACCTGCTGGCAACTCTGATTAAGAAACAAACGCAGCCTTAAGTGACCAGTATCACATAGTCTACTTTGCAAACATGTGATGAACCAAAATGTATATCATCTACTTATTTAAGTTTCCCTAAAAAATCCTATTTCTGTCTCTTCCCACCATCCGAAGTGGGATGTTCAGCTATATATATACATCTGTCAGGTAAAGTGGCATAACAAATGTTTATTGTTTTATACAATTACGTTTTGTTCAATACTTCCTGGCAGATATATATATATTAAATTGCCCGCCCCCTCCCTCAGGAGACAGTGGGCATTATAAAATTGAATAGAAAATGGGAATGGTTTCCTGATATCCGCCTCCCATCGGCGGAATGGTACTACCACCTGGCCGCCCACTGCGTGTGCCGCGAGTTTTGAAATTCTGTCGGACTGTCAGAAAATACGCTATATATATATCGGGGCCAGGTACGTATTCACAAACTTAATTGTATAATAACAATAATTTTGACTTGAAAAATGAAATGTAAGTTACACTGTTTTCATTTTCATTACTTAATTATAACCAACAGAGCTATCCGCCGTAGATGCGGCTATATTCCTCTCTTTTTCATGAATTGAACCCTTGAAATTATGGGCTCGTGGCCGAGGCGGGCGCGCTCGCCGCCGAGTCATGTATTTTGGGCGAAGTGTGTAAGTGAAAAATGTAGTAATCTTTTCATTTATTTTTTGCCCTGTGTGTTCGTTACCGCGAGAGCGTGATGTGCGCTCGGCACGAGCTTTTAAATTTTGTATGATAGAATGCAATGAGGTGGATTCGCAATTGAGTAATTCTTTTCATTTTCATTTATTTTTTTGCATAAATTTAATTTGGAATCAATTTTCGCTCTTACCCAGGAATTGATCCTTACGATTATTTCATGTGAAAGTGAAATCGCAAGTGCAGTATTCTGTTTTCATTTTCATATATTTTTATGATAGCAATCATATTATTTGGATCAAGTTTTCCGCGCTTACCGGGAATTGATCTTTTCCTTTCCTCCCCTTTAAGTTCTATGAGTGAAATCGCAAAGTGGCATAAATTCTGTTTCATTTTCATATTACTTTCACTGGGGGGGGGGGGGGGGGCGTGTGGCGGGGGTAGGGGAAGCGAAGGTCTGCAGTAATTCGTCGGAAAGCTCTCCCGCGACTCCCTTGTATCGATTCTTCGTCTTCTTTTCCTGCCCCCCTCTAGCTTCTCGTTGTATTTTTTATTTGGGGTCTTCCTTGCGTTCGGGGTGGGGCAATTTCTTCCCCCCGTGCGTGATGGAACCCCCTTACTAATCTATCTGTGCTACCGCAGTGCTCCATCCGTGGAGACTGCCTTGGACAGGATTGGACCACCGCGGCGGCAGGGCGTGCCTAGCATCCACGGGCTGCTGCAAAGCGCTAGCTAGGTCTGGGGCGGTCTCCACGTACTACCACGGCCGCTTAATGCTTGCTCCCCTCCCCCCCCCCGCCTTGGTCTACACTCCCATGCTGTGTCGGTGACGACCGTCTGCCGCTACTTAGGGCCGCCGCCATTTACCGCGGGGGGGTTGCCCGACTGCCACCTGTTTTTCTTGTTCTTCGTGTTGGCCTGCCCCCAGACTTTTCCGCTGTTCCAGCAGCTCGCCCCTAGTAACCGGCTGCATATCCAGGTTCCCGCTGGGCTGCCAGTGATTCTACTACGGGTGATCGCATGGGCCTGCCGCCTGCCGCTGACGTGATTCCCGCTGCTGGCTTGGCTGTCACCTTCTGGGTCTAAACCGCTGCCGCTCCTAGCTGGTTGCTGTTCCTGTCGCTCCTGGTTCCTGAGCCTGTCCTGCTGGTCCCTGCCCACGTTGTGTCTTCCTCCCCAGTGCCCAGGTCCTCCGGACAGGTGCCAGGAGTCGGGCGTGTTGCTTCGGCAATAGCCCCGGCATCCGCCTGGATGGAGGACCTGACGACTGTCCTGCGTGAGCTGACGAGGAAGAGGAAGAAGAGGAAGGTGTCATCTTTGTCTTCATCTTCTTGCTGCTGCCTCTTCCCCTTCGACTTCTAAGGCCCATAGGCCGAAGAAGAAGAAGGCTGCCTTCCCCCCTAAGAAGTTCCTCGGGAACTTCTGGGGCCCGTCCCAACGGGTCCCTTCCTGCTAGTCTTTCCTGCTCCTTCGGGAGCGGGGCCCTCTCCCCTTCCATAAGGAGGATAGACGTGGACCAGAGGAGTACCGGTTGCACTGGTCTTCCTCAGCCTGGGTGCTAGCGGCGATGCCCGCTACGCAGGTTCTGGCTCGGTCTCTCCTCGTTCGCAGAGAGATCCCGATTGTACGTTCTCCCCTTGAGACCGTGCAGCCAAGTTTTCCGGCGCCAAAAAAAAAAAGCGCGGTCAACGGAGGCTAGAAGGCTGGTGAACCGCATTCAGGTGACCTCTCCGCCAGGCACGCCGCTCTTGCAGCGAACCAGCTGGTAACCCGGGTTTTTCCCCCTAAGAAGGCTCCTTCGGGAACCTTTCAGGGCCCGTCTCGCTCCGGCGATTCGGGGAGCTCTTTCTGCTGGTCCTCCTGCTCCCTCGGGAACAGGGCCTGTCTCTTCTTCTACCAAGGATAAGAAGGACGGGGACCAGAGGAGTAACCAGCTTCGGCTGGCAGCTAGCTTCCTTTCCTCGCCGTGGTTCGGCCTGTTCTGCCGGCTTCTGCGCGCTAAACCAGGATCCTCCCTCGCTTCCTCTCGTTCGCGAGAAGACCAGAGTGGAAGCCAAAGTCTTGAACGCCCGACTCGCTCGCGTCAAGAACCGAAGCGCGGAGCAGAAGACTGGCCGAGAGTCCGTGCATACCCTCTCGCCAGGCAACGGACGCTCTCTGGCCGCGACCAGCCGGCTTGCTCGGGCTGACGTGACGGTCTCTGACCGGCCACGCGCTGAGGCGAGTAAAGGGGTCCCTCGCCTGCGGCCGTCGGTACCAAGCCTAAGCTGGTTACCCGCGGCTCGACGCGCCGGTCTCACCGCGACAGCGAGCCTAGCAGGTCACCTGATCGCCGCTCCACAGGGGACCCGGGGGCGGTAGGGGGACAGCAGTCAGCTCCTCTGCACACAGATCGGGGCCGCTGTATCTCGGTCCAGCCGTTTCCCTGGGAAACGGCTCGACTAGGCCTGCAAAGTGGCGAATCCGCCTGCAGCCCTCCAAGCCCCGCTGTTTCTGCCAGCGGCGAAAGAGGGCGTCATGTCTTCCTCTCCTGTTCCTGCAACTTCCTCGGTTTGCACCAGGAAGAGCGATGCGCAGCGCGGGTGATCGTGAGGGGCTATACCCTGCACGATTTCCCTTCACGACGCCGTAAGACCAGGTACGATCTTCGGACCGACCAGGACGTACGCGCAAGTGGCAGGAGGAATCCGAGAGGGGTCTATCGAGTTCGCCCTCCTTAAGGGGGAGGTTTTCTTCGGAATGCTCTTGTTTCGAGGCTTCACGGTCCTACTCTGCAAGGTGCTATGACTTTCATCCGAGATCCAGAGAAACCTTGTCGAGGTTATGGCGCTGATTCGTCAGCGCAAACGACCTCGGGGAGGATTGCCCGCTGCCTACCAGCAGAGCCACGTCGCCTGCTCGAGTCGTTTTGGGGCCCCCGAGAGGGAACCCAAACCGACGGTGGGTCTGCGCGATCGGAGCTTGCCCATTTTTCTTTTTTTTTGTTATTTTATTATTTTTTTTTTTTCTTTTTATTTAAATTTTTTTTTTTTTTTTCGATTCTGTCTTGAACCAGTCCTCTCGTCTCCGCAAAAGGCTCTCTCAGTTCTGGCCGGTCGATCAAGCTACTTCCACCTCCTCTACTGCGACAGCGGCGTTTCACGTGTCTTCAACACCGTATTTAAATACTTCCTTTCGGTCCTCCTGAGGTTTCGACCTCGCGAGGACTTGAATGAGTCGGAGGACGGTATCGGCTCTCCTCCTGTCATGTGTCCGATCATAGCCCCACCCAGACGACGTTCACATGGCGGCAGACCCTTACCTACAGTGAGCGTTCGTAACCCTCCGCGGGAAAACGTTTTTCCTTCCTGACGATAACGTTTTCCCAGACTCCTGAGAGGGCCTATCGCCAGCAAAGGCGATGGCTGCTCCTACTCCTTCTCCACTGCTAGTTCCACTGGGAAGCGAGTGAGTTAATCCAGTTCCCTCCCCCCATTTCCTCTCTCGGCCATTACGGCTCGAGGGAAAGGGGATGGGATCCTACAGAGATTTCTCTGTAGGATCTCCCGTTGGGGACTGCGCTACAACCACGGGGGGACCTTCGGGTTCCTACCTGACTAAGCCCCAGTCATTGAGGAAGGATCCTCCCCCATTCTCGATTTCTTAACGGGAATCGCGAAGGACCACCAGCAGATATCGTTTGAACGAATTCGTTGGGGGTTTTCGCAGACTGCTTAGAATTCTACGGAATTTTTCTGCGCATTCAGAGTGTTCGAGTTTTTTACGATTCCCAAACCTAGGCGAGACCACGGTCCAAAGTGACGGACGAGGATATCCCCGATATGGTTACACTATAATTGGAACCTTTTCCGCCTATGCTCGGCTTCCTGGAATTTTCTAGGCATTGGGAATAAGACTGCTGCTGAAAGAAGACTATCTCACAGTAGTGGACCAACCTGGAATAGAGAATAACGGAACGGGATATATACCCAGTTTGGTTGACTATCGTCTTAGTATTCTGTTCACCATTGCAGCTTTCCTTCGAGGAAGACTTCTCCTTCCCTGTCTCTTTGATAGAGAACCGAAGGTGGTCGATCTCGAATCCTTATTTTGTTTTCTTAAGGAAAGAATTAGATGAGATCGTTGTTCAGATCCTACCAATATACTACGTTATTAAAACCTCCCGCGACATGATTCTACTAAGCGTTGAATTGATCCGAGGGGTAGGCCTATCCTAGTTAATCTATGGATTTGCGACTTAGACGGAAGTATTCTAATGAACTGGAACTCGGGTTTGCCTGCAACTCCCAGGAAGTTTTCAGTTTCAATTTTATATACTTATGGTTTTTGTCCATGACAACACCATTTCAACTTTTATATTTACACCGAAATTCGTTTCGCCAAATTAATTTGCTCGAGCATATCTTTTATGCTCGGTGGTTCTCGCCAAACGCATTCCTATCGTGGAATAATGGATTACCTGGCAACGTCAGGATGACGAGTCAGCGAGAGCTCAGGCTCGCTACTGCGTATTGAACTCCACTGATAATCATCGCTCATATCACTGGCGCCTCCGAGGATGCACGCTCGTTATGTCTCCTCTCCCCTGCTTTCTTTGACTACCGAACCATATCTCTGCCCAACAATCATGGACTTAGGTCTCTGATTAACGGGGATTCCGCGCAATAATTTGAAGGACCATCTACTGCTGTGACCGCTAGATTCCACCGCCTTCGACCTTGAGGCTTAATTCCATCGCCTTCGACATTGCGAGAATTTTCAACCAGAGGATATCTCTTGGACTCTTTTCATCGTTCTGTTTACCCGACGGTAACATAAGTCGTAACAAGCTCTCCCGCTCATCGCACTGCGGATATGCGAATGATTTTTGCAGACATCATAGTTTGTCTTCAAATATCTCGTATCGTAGGTGTACAATTGTTCATTGTTCAACCCGAATTAACAGATGTGTTAGAAGACATCGCCTTTACTCTCCGACCTACAGCTCTACTTCCAAATGTTCAGCCCATGAGAAGCAGTTCTTCAAGGCGGCTTTCCCCTGTGTTTTCATTCTGAAGAACGCCCGCGCTTCATTAGCACTTACGACTTCTCCACCGGACAGCAATGGAAAATAGCGGTTGCGTTTTCAGTCCTTTGTTAAGCACAGGTTATGACTCTTGAGACTCCTTCTCTCGATTTGTCTGGAAGACGTAGGTTGTCATTCAATATCTACCTTCGTCTTCAAACGGACAATAGTGTTGTTTTCTTCTCCTTGCTGAGATTCAACAACTATGAGATTTTTTTGGTTGTCCTTCAAGAGGACCTCGGTCTCTAGAAGGCATTGACTTTCGCCTGTTGGCACATGCCTTAAGCGAAATCATTCACCTCGGCTGTCCGGCATTGGGACACAACAATACATTATTTTGTTTGGTCTCTCCGCATAACCCTTAAAGGCGAAGGTCACGTGACTTACTCGGATGCTTGGACAACTTGCCTCCTACCGAGACGCAGTCAGTCTGGCCACCGTCAGAGCCCCGAGTCAGTTAACGAACTACGCTGTTGACTTAGTTCGTTTGTTACAGACGCAATCATTACTTTTCATTTTATAGCTTGTCACAGTACCCATACCATCGACACCCACCATGGAGTGTCGGTGTCCTATCCACGACCGAGAACTTCGCTGCAATGGGGATAGGGATGCGGATACTTCGTGCAAACGGACAGACCAGTATGGGTCTGGCACATCACCGAAGTAGAGAAGAGGGATGGTCATGCGACTATGCCCTTCTTTTCCTCTGAGGAAACTGCATGACTTCTCCCTGCGAAGTCAAGCATCCATGTGGATGGGGATCCTGACGCTCGATTTCGTTTGCGTACAGAACTTCCGTAGCGAAGACTCAGAACCCTTCGTCCCTGACGGATTGGTTCGAGTCGTCACAATCCCCTCCCTAATGGACGTTCAACCGCATTCGATGCGAGAGAATGCTGCCTTGTCCCGCAAGAACTTCTCCCGTTGCGCAGGTACTGAAAGGCAGGGTCTGTCCAACCAGACCCACATGCCCCTCCTTCTACCTTTCGGGATATTTCCCACAGGTCCCTTGGATCTTTTTCTTTGGGACCCGTGGGTGGCTGCTCAACACGTTGTGTAGCGAACCCCGACCCTCGCAGGCTGAACAGACATCGAGTCCTGGTGTGACCGTAAGAATGGATGAGTGAATGAGGTGTACCTGGCTCCTCTTCCCATCTTTTTCTTCCCCTCTAACCTGTGGTTAGAGGACACGGTCGTCACACTGCTGGTAAGGACAAGGTATGCGTGGAGGCTACTCACAGAGCCCCTCCTATCCCTTTCACTAGGATATGGGAGCGTATATCCCCCACTATTCCTCAACAAGGGGAGGAAAGTGGATGCCCACTTGAGAACAAACCCATAAACTTTCTGTTGCGTCTTGCAAACAGGACCAGTTCTTGCTTGCTGTATACGAAGAGATACACGCTTGCCTCCTCTCTTAGTCTCGGCCGCGAGGGCTGACCATTGATCCTGGGCGGTGCACAACCCCGATCAAATTCCGACAGAGGCTTGGATCCCTCCCTCGCTCTTTAACGACCAGGAGGCATTCCAGGGATGGACGAACACCATCTGTTTCATCAAAAGACTCAGATTTCCCTCCCACCAAGAGTGAGTCTTCTATTGTTTACAGGACCGATGGTTTTGTAATTACGTATCGACAAATGACAATTTGTCAAATTGCATTTTTCCTAACTATACAAACCTGAGGTCGCTTTACATATAGTCCCTCCTCCTCATGCCACCCCTCACTCTGCGTATTTTGCTGGGCCAAAGGCAAAAGTGGATTTGTTTACCTACCGCGCGACTGTCGGACAAGCGTTAACTACCGTTCTCCCCTTGTTCGAAGCTTTACTACCGTTCCAGCTGCCCGCTAGCTACGTCCTATTGTTAAAGGACCTCAGGTTTGTATAGTTTGGAAAATGCATTTTTCGCGACCAAATTGTCATTTTGTTCCGCTACGTTATACAAACCCTCGGTCCTTTAACAATAGGAGTAGCTAGCGGCAGCTGAACGGTCGTAAACCTTCGAACAAGGGGAGAACGGTGTTAACTGCTTTGCTGACAGTGCGCTCGCCGCGCGCCTGGGCAGGTGAAGAACCACCTTTTGCTTTCGGCCTTAGCCGGTGTGTGGAGAACGTGTTCGTCATCGGTCTCTTCTGCCTGCTTCATTGTTGTATGCTTCGTTTATATTGTTTTTTCACTACTGGTTTGTTTGGTTTGAAAAGTGCAATTTGTAAGTACCTCTGTTTTCATTTTTCATTGATTAAATAACTTAATGGGTTTAGAAATGGAGCTATCGACGTAGATGCGGGGTTTCCGCTCTTATTCCTGACGTTGAATCCTCATAATATGTTCTCGGTGCTGAGGGCGGGAGCGCGCTTGTGCGAGCCCCGTTTATTTCTGTATGAAAGTGACGCAAGAGCATATTCTTTTTCATTTTTCATGATAATTATTTGTAGTATGGATCAGTATTTCCGCTCTTACCACCCAACCGGGAATTGAGCCTTCCCTTTATTATATTGTGTAGAAGTGAATCGCAAGTGCATTATTCTGTTTTCACTTTATATATTATTTCATTGCATTCAACATTCATTATTGGATTGGTTCCCGCTCATAACCGGGAATAATCTTTTTATTGCGCTCGGGGATGCAGAGGGCCTTTTGCTCTTAGTGCCGTACGTTATTGGTGTAAGGTGCAGTGGTGTATGCTGTGCGGGGGCGGGGGAAGCGACGGCCTGCCAAGAAGTCCGTCGGAAGAGCTCTCCCACGACTCCCTTGGTAACCGATTCTTTGTCTTTTTTCCTACCCCCCTCCCCCCGCGCTCATCTCCCACGAATGGCACCTCCCCTTCGAGAGGGGAGGAGTAATCCTGGTCCTTCTCCTCGTCCGAAGCGTGGAGGAGGGCTCCGCAGTGCCCCGACTTACAATTTTTTGGGGTCTCTCCCGTTCGTTCGGGGTTGGGGCTAGCGCCCCCCCCCCACCCCCCCCCCCCCCCCGCGCGCGCAAGGGTACCACCCCTCCCACTAATCTCAACGTCTTGTCCTCCGGGAGCTGACAAAGACGAAGAGGAAGTGTTTCGTCGTCGTCTTCTTCGTCGTCTGCTGCTGGCCTCTTCCCCTTACGATCTTCTAAGGCTACCAAGCAGAAGAAGAAGCTGGCCTCCCCCCCCCTAAAGAGGCATAGTTCGGAACTTCTAAGGGCCCGTCCCACTCTGGTGGGACGGGGGGGGTCTTCTGCTGGTCCATCCTACTAAACTACTTCGTGAACAGAGGCCCGTCGACTGGGACCAGAGGGTACCCGTCTACCACCGGTACTTCCTCGCCTGGGTGCTAGCGGCGCTGCCGCTACGCAGGTTTCCGGCTCGGTCCTCCGTTCGCGAGAGATTCCGCAGTATACGATCTCCCGCGGGAAACGTGCAGCCAAAGTCCTGGCGCCAGAGTTTGCTCGGCACCAAAGACCGCAGGGCACGGAGCAGAATGCTGGTGGAGAGCTGCTCCTTCGGAACTTCTCTAAGGGCTCCGTCCCCTCCCGTGGGACGTGGGGGTTCTTCTGCCTCTTTCCGGGAACAGGGCCCATCTCCCCTCCCAAGGAAGGAAGACTTGGTAAACCAGAGGGGTACTGGCTACCACCATGCGTTACTTTTTCTCAGCCTGGTGTTAGCGAGCGCTAGCCGCTACGCCAGTTTCCGGCTCGGTCGTCTCGTTCATAGAAAGGTTCCAGTATACATCTCCCGACGGGAGACGTATAGGTCAAAGTTTTGGTGGCGCCAGAGTTTGCTCGGCGCCCAGGACTGCGGCACGGAGCAGAATCTGGTGAGAGCTGCTCAGGTGACCTCTCGCCAGCCCAGTGGCTACTCTCGCAGGCGACAGCTGTTAACCCTGTAACGTGACTGTCTCTTCTGACTCAGCCACGGGCTGAAGCTCAGGAAGAGTCCCCCCCTCGCGTCATTGGCGCCAGCCCTCGGCTGGTACCACGGTATGGACGCGCCGCGAGGACCACGCACCGGTCTCACCGCGACATGGTCTCTACAGGTCCTCCTGACCGCCGATCCCACAGGGGCTCGGGCGATAGAGGGCCAGCGGGCAGCTCCTCTGCACCGAGATCGGGGCCGCTGTTCTTGCTCCAGCCATTTTTTCCCTGGAAACGGCTCGACTAGGCCTGCAAGTTGCGATCGCCTGCAGCCCTCCAAGCCCGCTGTTCGGCCAGCGAGCGAAAGAGGAGCGTCCATGTCTTCCTCTCCTGTCCTGCAACTCCTTTGGTTTGCACAGGAAATCCCGTCAAGACGCCATAAGTACCAGGTGCTATCTTCGACCGACCAGAACGTACGCGCACGTGGCCAGGAGGAATCCGAGAGGGGGTCTATCGCAGTTCCCCCTCCTTAAGGGGGAGGTTCTCGGAATATTCTATTGTTCGAGGGCTTGACGGTCCCTACTACTCTGCAAGATGCTGTGACTTCCCGGTCCAGAGGAATTGTACTGATGTTATTGCCGCTTTATTCTCAGCACACGACCTCGTGGAAACATCGTCTCCACTCCCACCATCAGAGCCCGCGTCACGGCTCAAGTCGTCCTGAAAGCCCAAAGAAGGGAACACCAGACTGGACGGTGGGACTTGCCGCGATCGGACTTCTGACTCTGTTTCTGATCAGTAGAGCCTCTTGTCTCCGGACAAGATGGTTTTGCTCAGTCCTGGTGGCCGTCGAACAAGGCTATTCCACCTCCTCTACTGCGACAGCGGCGTTTTCTACAGAGTATTGCAAGCGCTTCCCTTCCCCCCCCCGCTCGGATCCTCCTGAAGGTTTCGACCTTGATGAGGACTGGAATGATCAGAGGACGGTATCGGCTCTCTCCTGTCAGGTGGTCGCTCACAGCCCCCACCAGACGGGCGTTGACAGTGGCGGCAGATCCCTTACCACAAGTGCGAGTTCGTACCCCTCCTCGGGGGGAGGGTGGGGAAACGTTTTTCTGACAATAACGTTTTTTGTTTCATGCAACTTACCTGAACAGATTATATATAGCTGTATTGTCTGAAGTCTGACAGAATTTCAAACTCGCGGCACCGCAGTGGCGGGCCAGGTGAGTAGTACCCGATTTCCCCCCGGCCGCTGGGAGCGGATATCAGGAACCATTCCCATTTTCTCTTATTCATATTTTTTCTGTTCGCCGGTCGGTAAAACCACTGTTTTTTTTATACATGCAATACTTCCCCGGCAGATCTATACTTAGCTATACACTCTTTCTTCCGTCGTCCTACAGAATTTCAAAACGCGCGCAACACGCTCGGTAGGTCATAGGTGATCTACCATTCCCGCCGCTGGGTGGCGGATCCCCGACCATTCCGAAATCCCGTTTCTGAGCCAGTTTTCTCTGTCGCTGAGGGGCCAGGCAACATACTGTTTTTGTCTCTCCTGATTGGATTCTGCTCATTTGGCCGAGAATTGGTTGACTCATTTGGTGATACTCCCTTGTTTATTCTCGGATTGGCATACCGCTTATTTTGGACTGGGATTAGGACTTGGATTTGGTTTTTTTTCTAGTAAGATGGCTGAAGGTTTAAGTAACCCAACCCATCCATCCTGTATCTGGGTATTCAGATGGATTCAGTGGCTTTTTCGAGCTTTTCCGTCCCAGGGGATGTCAGGCAATGTTTTGACAAAGTGGACAGCCTTACTAAGGAGGATTCGTGTCGGGTGAGGAATGATGAGCCTGGCTGGGGACCATTTTCCCTCGCTGGAGAGTTTGTTTCCCTGGGGGACTGCACCTCCGAAACCGCTACATTTTTTCTCAAGGAAAGTTTGGAAAGAAAACAAAATTCTGGATATGAGACTTAAAAATTTCAAGAGAGTGTAAAACATCCACTTAAAATGGTGGCTATATCCAGTGAAGTTGTCGCGGGCGTGTCTCGTAGCTTCAGTAGCCCCGACCTAGGTGTTGTTCTCGACGCGTCCACCACGGGGTGGGGAGCAACATTAGGGTGGGGAAGAATTGTCAGGCACCTGGAGAGGGGAACAGGTGCTGGCACATAATAAACTTAAAGGAAATGGCAAGCCATCTTTTTAGCTCTCCAGTTTTTTCCAAGAAAAAGATCTCTCAATCGAATAGTCCAGTCCAACTCCGACAACAACCACAGCTCTGGCGTCCTTGAAGAAGCAGGGAGGACACAGTCTCGGTCCCTTTTTGCCCTGTCAAGGAGATCTTGCTGTGGGCAAGGCAACTGGACGTCACGATCCTTACAAGTTTTGTAGTCAGGAGTAAGAAAATCCTGGCGAGATCTTCCTCAGCATACGAGGTCAACTTCTGCCAACTGAGTGGACGTCGGCATCAGGGATATGCCAAGAGCTGTGGGGTTATGGGACGTCGCGCTATGGACATCTTTGCGAGCGTCCAGAACGAAAGAGGCTTCCACTGTAACTGCTCCCAGTCCTCGACCCAGCGGCAGTGGCGATAGCACCACTTATCCTGGGATGACGGGGATGGACCTGTACGCCTTTTCCCGTTCAGATCCTATGGGAAGTCATGAGAAAGTTGCTTTGCCGTCGGAAGGGACGAGAATGACTTTGATCGCCCCCGTTCTGGCCGGCGAGAGCTTGGTTCACGGAGAGGTCATGGCCTTCGTAGTAGAACTTCCCGGGACGCTTCATGTAAGGTCAGATTCTCAACAGCCCTATAGCCACGTTCGAGAGGTACCACAGAAACCCTCTCCGCTCTGAGTCTGTTGCATTCAGCTATCACCAAAGTTGGCCAGTAGCGAGAGCTTTTTTCTAGGTCAGTGGCAAAGCTATCGCCAGTGCAAGAAAAGTGTTCAATATCCAATGCAGTGTAACCAATCGCAGTGGGCAGTCTTCAGGTGAGTTGGTGCAAGAAGAACGGCATTTTCCTCCACCACACCTCTGTGAGCCAGTTGCTGACTTCCTTTATATCTTGAGGAAGGGATCTAAAAACTTGCAGTACTCTACAATCAAGGGGTATGGAGTGTTGCTTTAAGTTGTCTTTAGGCACCGAAGCCCCTGGACTTGGCGGACAACAGAGCCTTCACGATCTCTTGAGATCTTTTGAAACACCACGTCAACAACCCAGTTTGCCGTCTTGGACTTGGATGTAGTTCTAAAGTTTCTCTGTCCAGTCCATTCGAACCTGGCATACGGCTTCCCTGAAGATGATTTTACGTAGAAAAAAGCTATCTTCCTGACTGCTTCTGGCGACGGCAAAGAGAGTCAGCGAGGTGCAAGCGATTAGCAAATACGTGGGCTTTAAAGGTTATAACGCGGTTTGTTCCTTGAGCCCAACGTTCCTGGCAAAAAATGACAATCCGTCCAACCCTTGGCCTAGGACCTTCGAAATTAAAGGGATGGCCGAAATCGTTGGGCACGAGCCAGAGAGAGTTCTGTGCCCTGTCAGGGCTCTAAAATTCTACCTAAAGAAGACTAAGGATTGTAGAGGTCTTTCGGATAACTTGTGGTGTTCAGTAAGGAAGCCAAATTTACCAATGTCGAAGAATGCTTTGGCTTTTTTCTTGAGGGACACCATCAAGGAAGCGCATTCATCCTGTCAAGACATGATATGAAAATGTTGAAGGTGAATGCGCATGAAGTGAGGGCTATTTCTACGTCGGTAGCCTTCCAAAAGAACATGGCACTTAAGGACATCTTGAATGCCACATATTGGCGTAGTAATTCAGTGTTTGCCTCTCACTACCTTCGGGAGGTGAGGACTACATACGAGAACTGTTGCTCTTTGGGCCCATATGTCGCAGCAGACACTATATGTATTGGGTACAGAGAGTAGCACTCTTCCTATCATTTAGGAAATAATATGTTAGTTTGGACTTTTTAATTTTATTTCTTTTTATTTTTTATTTTTAGTTTATTATGCTTATTTAGGTGTTTAGTTTATTGTGGTCTTGGGTAGGCCGCCTTAGGCGGACTTCCCTCCATTAGCCTTGGTTATACGAAGTTTAACCAGATAGGCTAGGTCAGGTGGTAATGTTTTTGCTTCGACCTCATAATAGGGTAAAATGTTTTTGTCACATTGTGGTCACGTATCCGTTGACAAATCATCTGGAGCGCACCAGCTACATAGGTCACGTCCTCGCTGGCACCTCCAGTGAAGCATTAACAGCATTCGGTGTCTAATCAACACCTATATGATCTGTCACATTGTGGTCACGCTCCCCGTGACAGTTCATTAGAGCGCACCAGCTACACAGGTCACGTCATTGCTGGCACCGCTAGGAATGCATTACCCAAAAAATTGGAGGTCTATAATGTAGGATCTAGTTGTTTTGTGGTCACGCCCCCGTTGACAGATCCTCTAGAACTCAACAGCATTGCAGGTCACTACCTTGCTGGAGTCTCTAGTAAAGCAGAAGTAGACTTGGGTGACGGTACTCACGAAGTCAGTTATGCTAACAGGTAAGGAACCAAGATATCAATCATGTAAATGGAATTGTTTCCCAAAATACAAGTCTGTCTCCCCCTTCCTCCAAAGGTGGGATTCAGCTATATATATATCTGGCAGGTAAGGTTCATGAACAAAATGATATTGTTATGATACAATAAAGTTTGTTCATACTTACCTGGCAGATATATATATATAATCAAAGTGCCCACCCACCTCCCCTCAGGAGACAGTGGCACTAGAAATATCTGACAGAAAATGGGAATGGTTCCTGACGCCCACCTCCCAGTGGCGGGAATGGGTACTACCACCTGGCCGACCACTGCGTGTGCCGGGAGTTTTGAAATTCTGTCGGACTTCGGAGAATACAGATATATATATATCTGCCAGGTAAGTATGAACAAACTTTATTGTATCATAACAATATCATTTTTCTGTTGGTGAAGAGAAATGTGATACCACCATTTAACCTTTGCAGGGTCCCCCACTTTCTCACCTGCTGATTATTAACTAGTTACCAGGTACCAGGTTTCAACAAATTTGACAGGGGGTCTTCCTGTTTGTATTTTTAAGAAAACTGCAATTTATCAAAAATTACTTATACATATTTGTAAGTTTACTTAAAAGTTATTAGGCCACAGAAAGGTGATTATTTTAAAAAATAAGTCATGTAATATTAAAAGTGAAAGTGACTAGTTTTTAATTAATATCAACTTTCAGGGCTCTTTACACTACTACTGGAGGATATGGGAGTGCGGGGCGTTCAAGTTGAAGAAATTTATGATCTTCAGAAATCCTTTGAAGGCAAAGTTTATGGGTTTATATTCCTTTTCAGGTAAATCTTAGTAAAGTTCAACAATAAGTATTATTGTAATGATATATATTGTGCATTCATTCTTATGAATATTGCATAGCAAACTTTAACAAAATAGAATTCTTGTGACAAAATTGGGAAAAATAGTCTAGTTACAGAATAATGTATATCCTTTTATGTTAATCTTGTGCAGTAACATTTTTATTTAAGACATTTTGGAGTGATTAATTTTAAGTTTCACATAAGGGACTTACCAAACAATTACACTAGCTGTACGCTTTCTTACCTGGCAGTCGAAAATTCAAATTCCTGGCGGCGGTAGCAGCACTGCCATCGTTTGTGTAGGTGATACAGATCCAGCCCACTGTCGGGAATACCTGGTATTGCTGAGCTTTAGACTTCAGTTTCTTTTCTGCCGGCCACGGGGTAACACCGGTGGTTTGTTGTTGCAGTCGACTTTCGTCGCCCTTGTGGATTTTTTCTTTTTGGTGATGTACAATTTCTTGGTTGGCTTTTTTGCTTCATCAGTTAGCTGCCTAGTCATTAACAAGTTATTATGAAGATGCCTGATGCTAGTTCTTCTTCAGTTAGGTTTTGCAGCAGTGGGTGCAAAACTAGATTAGCTAAACTATGTTACGATCTGCACTCCAAATGTATTAATGTAGGGGTCAGTGCTGTATTAAGGAATTAACTTGTGATGAGTGCCGTAGTTTAGATGAACAAGGTTGGAAGACTTTTCAAGCCCATTTGGATAAAATGGACAAAGATAGGAGAAGGAAACAGCGCTTAGAGCGTGTAGTAAAAGTAGAGTAGAGACAACTTCCGTGCCTTTAGAGGCGAGCAAACCGTCACTATCTTCTCCACTTTTATCTAATATTTCTCTTTTTGATAGCCCTCCAACTTCAGTACCATTTACTCCAGACCAGGTATCCCATGTTTCCGATCCCAACGCCATTTCCATGTTAGAGGTGCGTTCGTAAAGAGTCAAGCAATAAGGTCAGTGTTAGGCCAAGTCTCAGTGTTGTGTCCGAGGAGGTGGCTGTCCGTTCCCCCTGTTCTCCTAGACGAAGGTCACTGTCATACTCCCCAGCTCCCGGGAGAAGACATACCGGAGGTCGAAGGGAGACTGGGCGAGTTTGCCCACGGTCAGTCGCCAACTCCGTCGACGTAGTCGACTCGCGAGTGCCCAGGAAACGCCGCTGGAAAGGCGTAGATATCAGTGACATGCAGTTGTCGTCCGACTCAGAAGTACAGTCGCCCAGCGTACGAGAGGGATGTCGCCGCCTGTTAAGAGCGCTTGCGCGCTTGCGAGACTGACTTGCCTCATTGTGTATCGGTAGGAGTTTCGATTCATTTGCCTCATTCGTCTCGAGCTGTTTCGACTCGTTCGCCTCCTTCACCTCGAGCTGCTTTGACTCGTTCGCCTCATACGTCTCATGTTGTTTCGACTCCCAGTCGTTTGTTTTCGAAGAAGAACCGTACGACAGCCACGACTCCGGTCCAGATTTTCGGGGAGGATCGTCAGTCCTTTTCGGATAGCGTATCTTCGGACGGAGTCAGACATTCAGGTGCGTTACATTCGCACACTAGTGAGACTGACTCGCATCGTTGGATTCGTTGTGTGCAGTGGTACCGTTTTTTCTACATAAAGACAAGTGAAGAATTTCATTATTCAGTGCCGTAGCCTGTGGTCGGAAAAGCCATAAGGAGTTGCCAGATGTCACCAGAAAGCCACACTTATAGATGAAATTCCTCAAAACGGCAACCCTGGTTGTGTGTCGATAAGAATTTCGACTCATTCGCCTCATTAGTCTCGAGCTGTTTCGACTCGCTCTCCTCATACGTCTCGTGTGGTTTTCAACTCCCAGTCGTTCGTTTTCGAAGAAGAGCCACGACTTCGGCTTCACCCAAGGATGATTCGAAGGCCAAACCCTTGCTAGAGGATTCTGCTTTGGACCCATTTAATATCAGCTTCAAGAATTGATGGTCTTTTTGTAGAAGACAACGAGCCAGACGGAAGAGGAAGACTGGGTGTCAGCCGACATTTCGGAAGAGGAAACCCAAGACCAGGATTCAATGACCTCTTCTGCTTATTCTAGTCTGTTAAGGTTCCTGTTGCAGACGTATCCGGACTTTGTTTTTTGAATCAGCTCCGCCTTTCCCCTCCGTCGATGTTTGGAAGGATAGGAGATCAACGCCTTCAGGATTACCGAAACCAGTCCTCGAAGAAAGCACTGAAAGAAGAGAAGAGGGGCTTGCTAAGAGAGGGAGTCAGGCAAGGCTTCGTTTGCCTTCCCTTAGTCAAAGTTGCAAATAAAAACTACAGGTTTTATGCGACAGGAGAAGTTCCTTCTTTGAGAGTTTCTGCCTCCTCCCAAGGAGACTTCTCCGGCCTTGTGGACTCTCACTTACTCTGCTCACTGTGGCTAAGGCGACTAAGAATAGTGTCTTCCTGGTTAAGTCTCTCATGGTTGACAATTTCAATGGTTCGAATTGCGGACCGTTGAGCCACCTTAAACTACATCCAATTCCATTCCACTTCTTCATGCTTGGAATCTTGGAGGAACTAAAGACGAATGTCGAGGCCTCTTTGCTTGGAAACTGATGTAACTTCTTGGTGTCCCTCAGAAATAACAAATTCCGTAATCTCTGTTATAGATGACCTAAAACTCTCCACTGGGATTGGTAGAGCTTGGCAGAAGAGCTTCTTCTGCAGCTAGCAATAGCTTCTGACGCCCTTCGCGGAAACCCTTTTGCTCTGAACAGGTTCCTGACAGTCTGAATCCTGTCAGGGCCAGAGTGGACAACCCTTGGTGATATCGGTTGAAATGGGGTTATCTGAGAAACTATTGATTTTGTGGAAGTAGTCTGGGGAAATCCACCAGCAGATTGAGAAGGTCCGGGAACCACTCTTTCCTGGGCCAGAATGGCGCTACTAGAGTCATTGTCACATTCTGGTGTGATTGAAGCTTGTTTAAGACCTCTCTTATCATCCCGAAGGGAGGTTAAGCGTAAACGTCCAGTCCTGTCCAATCTAGCAGCATCGCATCTGTTCTCCACGCTAGTGGTTCTGGAATCGGAGAACAGAAAATGGGAAGGCGATTGTTCCTCGATGTGGTGAACAGATCTATCGATGGCCTTCCCCAAAGCTTCCAGAGGTCCTGACACACACTCTGTTCAGAGTCTTTTCTGTTGGTAACACCTGATTTGCCCGACTCAGTTTGTTTGCAATCACGTTCATTCTCCCTTATGCAATCTTGGAAGAAGGGTGATCCTCTTCTCGTTCGTCCAGGTGAGGAGATCTTCAGCTATCTTGCTGAGAGAGAACGAGTGGGTCCCTCCGTGCTTCCGCACATATGACAATACTGTGGTGTTGGCTGAGTAGTCTGCTATGTTTCCTCCGGTGAATAAAGGTCAAACGCTTGCACTCCTAAAGGATGGCCTTCAATTCCTTCCTATTGTTGTGCAAGGTCTTTCTCATTCTGTCCACAGACCTGATACTCTCTTGGCTCCTAGGAGGGCTCCCCATCCACTGGCTGAGGCATCTGAGAAGAATGGCAGGTCGGGGTTCGACACGACTAGGGAAATTCCTTCTTGTAATCTTTCCCTCGAGAGCCTTCAACGAAGATCTACTGTTATCTCTTCCATCAGGGGGGAAAACTAGTGAGTCCGACTGTGTCTTCCGGGACCAATTTGTTTTCAAGAAGATCTGAAGCGGCCTCATATGTAGGCGTCCTGACTTAACAAACTCTCCAGTGAAGCCAGGGTCCTGACTAGGCTCATCCATTCGAGAGCTGATCAGGATGGGCGAACCAGAAACTGTTGGACTGGCGACAGGCAGGATTCTATCTTCTTCAGGGAGAGAAAAACCCGAAAAGCTAGAGAGAATCCTTTGAGTAGGAATCAATTGGGACTTCTCAGTGGTTTTTAAGATACCCAATTGTTGTGTCAAAGTAAGCGTCTTCTCCAAGTCCTTCATACACGGACGACTGGATCCAGGCTCGCAGGAGCCAGTCGCCTAAGTAAACAGGCGGTGTTGATCCTCATCAAGGGCAGGCTATTTTCCCCCAGAGGTAGCGAGAATCTGAGTAAATACTTGATGTGTGTAGGACAGACCGAAGCAGAGGGCTCTGGACTGGAAGACTCCTCTTGAAGACGAATCTCAGGAACTTTCTGGAGTTCTGATGAATGGGGGCATGGAAGTATGCATTCTTCAGGTCGAGAGATACCATCCAGTCGCCCGGTTGGATGGCTGACATTACTGATCGACTGGTTTCCATTCGGAATTTCATCTTCCAGACGAGGATGTTCAAAGCGCTTACGTCCAAAACAGGTCTCCATCCCCTGATACCTTTCAGACTACAAAAAGCCGGTTATAAAACCCTGGGGAGTTCGTGTCTGTTACCTCCTATATGACCTCTTGGCTGATGAGCTCTTCTACGTCTTTGGCTAAAGCCAAAGCTCTTATTGATCCCGTAGAGTATGCTGTCAAACAGACAGGTGTATTGGATAGTGGTGGATCTGGTGAAAGGGATCACATATCTCTCTCGAAGCACCTGTATGACCCGCTGGTCTGCTCCTCTTCCACCCCAATTCCTCCCAGTAGCTGTGGAGTTTTGCCCCCACGGGTGGGTGAAGGACCTTTCGATCATTTATCTGTCGTAAAGAGAGGCCTCTTGGTAGACTTGGAGGTGGTTCGTAGGTTAGTCTTTGTCTCTGCTACCACCTCGACTTACCTCCTCGAAAGGTGTGCTTTTGGAAAGGTGAAGCTTTGGCTACTGTCACCCGAGGTTCCTTAGGTCTTCTCACTGATTGAGACAGATCATCATCTGTGGACTTGTTCTCGAGGTCCGACATTACATGCTTGATGGTTTCTTCTGGAAACAGGTGAGGTTTACTCAGGGGGGAGAACAACAAAGCCGATGTTTGGTTCGTGGTTACTCCTAGAGATGTGAAGGAGCACCACCGTTTTTTCTTCTTGAGTACTCCCATAGTGAATAAGGCAGCCAATTCCACTGAACCGTGTCTCGCTGCCCTGTCTGCACAGGACAACAGATTGAGCCAGTCTGCATGAAAATCCTCATCCAGAGACTGGCAATCTTCAATTTTCTGGCTTACGCTGCAATTGTCCAATCCAGAAAACAGACTTCTTTCACCTTGTATAAGTTCTTCAGGTGTCAGTAGCGGAAATGGTGTTGGGAGAGGAAGCATAGGGGGACCCAGTGTTTACCCTCTACTGTCTCCTCGCCTTGAGTTTGAGGTGTTTTGTATTTATGGGAAGCCTGAGGGTACATGTACCTGAAGTACCCACCAGTTCTTATATCTGGTTAAGGGTATCATATAGTTTTTAGTGTAGGTGATGGTGTTGTGTAGTGTTATATTGCTTTTTGTCAATCATCGGTGAACTTCCATGATTGCAAAAAGTCCCACCATTAGTAGGGACGACCCTGGCCATTACTGCCACATCTCCTACATGTGATGAGAGCACCGACCAGAGACAGGCTCTGCCTGTAGCTGCTCTCTCACAAAGTAAGGTACTGCAGACATTATATATAATGTTGAGCACATGACGTTGTTTTTTGTTCATAAAAGCTGTCCATATACCCACCTTGGCCAGGCAATGTGGAGTCAGCTAGTATAATTGTTTGGTAAGTCACTTATTTGAAAAGTTATATTTTAATGAATGAAAAATAAAAAGGTTTCACATATACTTTACCAAACAATTACATAACCAGAGCCCGCCCTCCTCCCCACAGATGGATGTTGCGGCTCAACGAATTGAAGTCTAAAGCTCAGCAGTACCAGGTATTCCCAATAGTGGGCGGGATCTGTATCACCTACACAAACGATGGCAGTGCTGCTACCAGCCGGCAGGAATTTGAATTTTCGACTGCCAGGTAAGAAAGCGTACAGCTAGTGTAATTGTTTGGTAATTATATGTGAAACCTTATTTTATCATTAAAATATCATTTTGTTCATAATTTCAGGTGGATAGAAGAAAGAAGATCAAGAAGGAAAATTGTTGAAAACACTGACAATTATGTTCGTAATGAAGCCGTAGTAAATAACATGTTCTTTGCACAGCAGGTATGTATAATATTTAATCATCTTGCATTAAGTGGTTGTAATTCAAGATCAAAGGTTGTAAGTAGTACTACTGAGAATTTTTATATACAGCGATCCAGTTTTTGATGGTTGTCTAGTGCTGAAATGCTCTGATTTCCAATTATTGACACTGATAATAGAGTACAGTGGTCCCCATGTATTTGCGGGGGATGCATACCAGACACACCCCCCCCCCCCCCCCCCCCCGCATGAATAGTTAAAACCCGCGAATAGTTGGAATCCCTATAAAAAGGCTGAAAACAGCCTATTTTGTTAGTTGAAACACAAGAAAAACCCACTAAAAATTTTGATACTTGATTTTTTTAATAGTTTTATCACAAAAAGTGCATTTTATGATGAAATTGATAAAAAAACCAGGAATTTGTAGATATTTCTTTTAGAAAAATACCGTGAATAATGCGGGAAAACGTTCCCGAGAGAAATCTGCGAATGTGTGAGTCCGCGAATCCAGAGAACACGAATACGGGGTTCCACTGTATTGGTGCCGATACAAACCTAAGAGAGGTGCCATTAACCGATTATCAGCACCAAAATCCAGTTATCAGTGCCGATAAGTGCCAAAAATCACTTGATTTTCAGATATCACCAATATTCACTTATCAAGCTGTCGGAATGGAACCCCCACCGTTAACTTAGGGCTGCCTGTATATGTAACTTCCCAAGTACAGTGGTCCCCCTGTATTCGCGGGGGATGCGTACCAGACCCCCCCGTGAATAGTTAGAACCCGCGAATGTTTGGAACCCCTATGAAAATGCTAAAAACAGCCTATTTTGTTAGTTAAAACTCAAGAAAAACCCACTACAAATTTTCATACTTGGTTTTTTTAATAGTTTTATCACAAAAAGTGCATTTTATGATGAAATTCATAAAAAAAACCAGGAATTTGTGGATATTTATCATAGAAAAATACCGCGAATGCGCGAATTTTCCGCGAATAATGCGGGGAAACGTTTCCCAGTGAAATCCGCGAATGTGTGAGTCCACGAATCTGGAGAACGCAAATACGGGGGGTCCACTGTAATTACATTGCTTAAAGATTCACTTGCTAGGAACTTGAAAAATTTGGAATTTGTGGTAGCCCTAGTGTAGATGTAGGTGTAGCTTCTAACATAGTCAATTGTTTTCTGTCGAATCTCGACTGAAGTTCACCTATGAGCAGTCAGCTTGTATTTGATTTTTGTTGACTTTTCCTTCGGGTTTTTGGTAAAGTACTGGTAGCCTAAGGCTTTGTCGTTTTTTTATTTATTTCTCTGTTAGAGACAGATTTGAATTGTTTATGAATAGTATTCTCTTTTCAATATTTCTGACACTAGTGCTGCTAGTGTGAGGTATCCAGTTTGATGAAAGAGAAATATGACTCGCTCATTTGTTCCGATACGAATAGAAACCTTCGGTCCTTTAACAATAGGAATTAACTTACGGCATAGCTGGAATTACGGCCGTTGAATCTTGAACAAGGGGGTTAGGCAGTAACAACCATGGGGCAGGCTAGCCTGCCCGGATGTAAACACTTCACTTTGCTTTCGACCGTGTTTCCGATGAAGACGTATGTTTTGTGAGCTCCAGCTGACTGGTCGTTTGATCTTTTTTCCCGGTGGGATCCTTTTGGTTTATTTTTTGTATTTAAATAGTTATACATATACGGTGCTTGATATTAATACTAAACAAAGGTTTGTCCTTGGTTTTTCATTTAATATACAAACCCACTTTTTGTGATAGCCTTTGTAACCGCCCCTCTACTTGTGTTAAGAGTCAGCGGCTAAGGTATGCTAACATATTATATACATTCTTTCGCCCTTTAACACTGGCTCAGACCTGCATGAGGACGAGATATGTATTTATCGTAAGTGATATTGATCCTGTAATGGGACATGTATCCATCCGGAAATTACGCTTACGCTTGGGAATTAACAAAGGAACGTCAAAAGTTTGTCTGTGTTTTGTTGTTATGGTAATTTCTCTTCTCTTTCTTCCTTTCACTTACTATCGGAAGAAGGTAGAAGGATGGGCGTGCGGTGTTGTGTTTGGGGATCTCCTCTCACTTCGGAGGGTGGCGCCCTTGGATGTGTAAGGAGTATCCTCATTACTTAATCATTTTTTTTTTTCTTATTTTACAGACTAGTGGTGATTGTGTTTTCAGCAGTATTGGTTGGATGCTCTTTGTGGTGGTTATCCTAACCTTAGAATTGTACCTATGACTCGTAGCATGTTGCGTACCGATCCTCGAGTGTGTGTACTGATCCCCTGCTGATAATCATTTTCATTACCACTACTACCTGGGAGTTATGCACTGGACGAAGCTGTCGCGCTTGCCCTGTGAGGTTATTATCTACTCCTGATGGTAGAAGTCTGGCAGAAGGAGAAACCGAAGAGGAAGAGAGCTCGTCAAGTGTCGTCATCCTCTTCTTTGAGATCTTCATTTCTTCATGCCTCCCCCTCTTCAACCTTTAGGCTTTGTCGTAAGAGAAGGTGGTCTCCCCCCCTAAGAAGTCTCGTCACGGGACTTCTAAGGGTCTGTCTCGCTTCGGTGAGACAGTGGGTCTTCCGCTGGTTCTTCTCCCGTTCCTTCGGGAACGGGGCCCGTCTCTTTTTCCTCGGGGTGGGAGGAAGCTGACGGGGACCATGGAGGTACCGGCCACCGCTGGTATCTCCTCTCCCGGTTCCAAAGGTTCCACTTCCGGGCCGGGAACCGTCTCGGCCGCCCACTTGTGAGCATTACCGAATGTACAGTCACCTACGGGTGACCGGCCGGTGCCAGCCAGGTCCAGACTGCGGAGTTCGCCAAATCCCTGTGTCAGGACCCATGGCAACAGACGAAACGGAAGATGGTAGGAGTCGCTCGGGTGACATCTCGCCAGGTACCGTCAGTCGCTCTCGCAGCGATTGTCCGGTGCCCAGGGTTGATGTGGACGTTCCCGCGGGTCCGTGCTCGCGACCGACCAGTCTCGGGGTGGCAGACGCTTCACCTGCCAGGTAGGAGTTCGTAGCCCTCCTTGAGGAAGCGTTCTCTCCACTCCTACTCCCGCAGGTCCCTCCGGACAGGTGCATTTGCGCCGTGTTGCTTCGGCAATTGCCCCAACTCCGTCCTGAATGGAGGACCTGTTGGTTGTCCTGAGGAACTGGTGAAGAGGAAGTCTAGGAAGAAGAGGAAGGTGTCGCCGTCGTCTTCTGCCGCCTCTTCCCCTTCGACTTCTGAGGCTCCCCAGCCGAAGAAGAAGAAGGTAGCCTCCTCCCCCCCTGAGAAGTCTCGCTCAGAGACCTTTAAGGGTCTGTCCCACTCCGGTGGGACAGTTGGGGCTTCCGCTGGTCCTCCTGTTCCTTCGGGAACGGGGCCCGTCTCTCCTTCCGCAAGGAAGATGACGGGGACCGGAGGGGTACCGGCTAACACTGGTACCTCCTCTCCTGGCGCTAGAGGTTCCGCCTCGACGCCAGGTACCGTCTCAGCCTCTTGTTCGCGAGAGGTACCAAGTGTATGGTCACCTGTGGGTGACCGTGCAGCCAAGATCCAGGCAACTGAGTTCGCTCAGCGTCAGGATCTAGGCACGGAGCAGAAGACTGGTGGGAGTCGCCAAGGTGACTCCCACCAGGCCAGCGATCGTGGCGAGTCGCCGGTACCCAGGGTTGATGGGACGGTCACAGACCAGCCGCGGGCTGAGGCAAAGAAGTGGTCCCCTTGGTCGCTTGGACCAGCCGAGCGGCGTGACATGCCATGAGGACAGGCCTTGCTCCCACCGCGACAGTGGACTCTGCCGATCCCCTGACCGCCACTCCCACCGGGACCGGGCGGAGAGGGGGGACCAGCAGCAGCTCTTCTGACGCTCGTGACCATTGCCGCGGTTCTTGGTCCAGCCGCTCGACCAGGCCTGCAGATCAATCGCCACCGCGGGTTGGCATCTGCTGCCCCCCCCAGCATGCCGGTTCTGCCGGTGGGCAGGGGGGAGCGTCAGGCCTACCTCTCCTATCCCTTCAACTTCCTCGGGCTACACTGGGACAGCGTACTCTGGCGGTCCCCTGACCGCCGCTCCCACTGGGACCGGACGGATAGGGGAACCAGCAGCAGCTCTTCTGACGCTCGGGACCGTCGCCGCTGCTCTCGGTCTAGCTGCTCAACCAGTGCAGCCCAATCACCAGCAGCTCTCCTGAAGAGACTGACGCTCCGTTCTTGGTCCAGCATTTCTCCACAGGAAGACCTCTGGTCCAGACCGGCAGCTCGATCATCACCATGGTTGATGATCGCCTACAGTCCTCCCAGCCTACTGGTTCTGCTGGTAGGCAGGGGAGGAGCTCTTGTAACAGCTCCCCTGACATAAGAGACTGACGCTCCATTCCTTGGTCCAACGTTTCTCCACAAGAAGCCGCTGGTCCAGACTTGCAGCTTGATCGCCACCGTGGGTTAGTGATCGCCGGCAGTCCTCCCAGCCTGCTGATTCTGCTAGTAGGCAGGGTAGGAGCATCAGGTCTCCCTCACCTGTCTCTTCAACCTCCTCAGGCTACACTGGGAGGAACGAGGCGAACAGGAGTGACCGTGAGGAATGCAATTCTTACGATCCGGCCTCGAGCCCGGTTCGGTCTTGGGACCAACAGATCATCGCTCAAGTGGCTGGAGGAGATCGTGGGGGGCTGGCGAGGATGAATGACGCTTCCCAGACTCTCGGAGGGACCATCATCGCCGTTCATGTGACAGTCCGTCTGGACCACGCACTCAAGAGACCAGGGTGGGCTCCCCCTTTGGTCCTCTTGAGAGGTTTCGACCTCGACGAGGACTGGGACACGTCGGAGGATGGTATCGGCTCTCTCCTGTCAGGTGCTCGCTCAACCACACCCAGACGACGGTCATGGTGGCGGCAGACGTTTAGCCTACAGTACGAGTTCGTAACCCTCCTCGGGAAAACATTTTCTCCTGACGGTAACGTTTTCCTAGAGCGGCCATCACCACACGGTGATGGCTGCTCGCACTCGCTTCTCCGATTGCTAGTTCCGCTGGAAAGGCGAGCGAGTATCCAATCTTCCTCCCCCATTCACTCTGTCCTTATGGCTATGAAGGGAAGGGGAGGGATCCTGCAGAGCGTTCTCCGTAGGATTCCACGTTGGGGACTGTGTTCCTGGAGGGACCTTCGGGTCCTACTGGACGTAAGTCCCCATCTTTTAGGAAGGATGATGCCCCATCCTCGATTTCTACGGGAATCGGGAGGGAGACCCACCACCCGATGATCGTCTGACGAATTCGGTGGGGGGTGTTTCGCCGAGTGCTTAGAGTTCTTCGGAATTTCTAGCACTCTCCGAGTTCTGGTCTTGTATGATCTGCAAACACTTGGGCGAAACCACGGTCCAGAATGGGCGAGACGAGAATCCCAGATAATTGTTACTACAATAATCGGGAATCTCGCCGAATGCTCGAATTCCTGGAATTTCTAGCGTTCGAGAAAAGCACTGCTGCTGAAGGAAGAATATCTCGGGAAGGGCTCAGCCTGGATGGACCTAACGGTCCGTCGCCTCAGTAGGCGGCCAACCCTGGGATAGAGGAGAACGGGTGGGAACATCCAGTTTGGCTTGAACTATCGTCTACGGTATCCTGTTATCACCATTGAAGTCTTCCTTCGGGGAACACTTCACCTTCACTCTCTTCATTAGAGAATGAAGGGTGTCGGCTTTCCAGTCCTTATTCTTGTTTCCTCGAAGTGGAAGAGAATTTAGGTGGAGGTCTATGTACAGGAACCTACAAATATACTACGTATATTGCCCTCGCGACATGATTCTGTTATCAGTTGAATTGTCCGAGGTGTAGGCACATACCGTAGTTAACTCTACGGGTTGTGACCGAGACGAGTAGTATCTTCTTAATTGAACTGCAACTCGGGACTGCCTGCAAACCTTCCAGGAGTTACCAGTTTCGATTTTGGGATACTTATAGTATTGTTACAACACCACCTCAGTGTTTCATTCACCGAAATCCGTTTCGATTAAATGCAAATTCGAGCGTATTTTTTTGCGCTCGATGGTTCTAGCCAAACATATTCCTTCTGGAATGGATTACCTGGCAACTCAGGATGGAACAAAGGTGAGCGAGAGCTAGCGGAGGCAGCCCAGTACCAGCTGGCTCTCTGAGATAGCACGGTCGGATTATGTCTCTCTCCTCTACAATGATTGACTACCGAACCGGATCTCTGCCCGGCAACCACAGGCTTAGGTCTCTGGTTGGCTGGAATTCTCGCATACGTGAATGACCATCTCTACTGCATCGCCTTGGACATTGCAAGAATTTTTCAGACAGAGATCTATCAAGAGTCTCGAATATCATACTTTCTGTTTTACCGCACCCGGTAACCAGAAGTTCTGTAGCCTAGTCTCCCGCTGCATCGCAACCTGCCGCTGCGATAATGCGGAATGATTTCTTCAGACATATGAGTTTGTCTTCTAAATATATCTCGTATTTGTAGGTGTGCAATTGTTCATTATTCACCCCGAATTGTAGATGTATAACGGAAGACATCGCCTGTTCCCCGCCCTGCCAGCTCTACTTCCAAGTATATAGATGTCCTCCTTGGATAACCTGGGAAGAAGATGATGATGATTCAGCCCATGAGAAGTGGTTCTTCAGACAGTACCTCCCTGTGTTTTTTTTCTTTACTGAAAAGTGCTCCGCTTTCATTGCAACTCCAACTTCTCACCGAACAGCAATGAAGTAGCGGTTTGAGTCGTTTTTCATCCTTTGTAAATCACAGGGATTAAACCGTCCTTCGCGTGTTGGTGTCATCGGCGGGACTTTTTTAAGTTCAGAATCTTGAGAGTTACTTCTCTCGATTCGGCTGTGAAGACGTAGGTCTGCATTCACCTACCGCCTTCATCTTCAACGGCACATAGTGTTGTTTCTCCTTAGCTGAGATTCAACTACTATGAGAACTTCTGTCTTGCCATCAGGGACCTCGGTCTCTAGAAGGCAATTGACTTTTGCCTGTTGGGCACATGCCTTGAGAGAATCATCATCTCGCCTTCCGGCATCGGTGGCAACAGATAGACGATTTGTATGGTCTCTCGGCATAACCCTTCAAAAGGCGAGGGTCACGTGACTACGCCTCGGATGCTTGGACAGCTCGCCTCACACAACTAAACGCAGTCAGTTGAAGCCTCCAAGACCATTACGAGCTACTCTGTGGACTTAGTTCGGTTGTTCCAGATCAATCATTACTCCATCCTACTAGCTTGTCCGGTACCCATGACCATCGACACCCATCATGGAGCGTCGGTGCGCTATCCACCGCGGAGACGAAGAGACTTCGCCGCAGTGGGATACGAGACCGCGAGACACTTCGCTGCAGTAGGATACGAGACCGCAAGACACTTCGCTGCAGATGGATATACCAGTATGGGTACTGGACATCACTCCGAAGAGTATGTCGGACAGGAAGATGGATAGGTCATCGCGATCATATCCTTCTTTCCCTCCGGGACTGCCCACAGGTCCTTGGAACCTCATTTCCCTGGACCAGTGGTGGGATGTGACTCTCCTCCTTAGGAATTTGACTCAAAGACCCTTCGAGCCACATCCGAGAGTCGTCAGACAGGGATCT
>NC_061110.1:58316826-58379596 GCF_015104395.2 Macrobrachium nipponense | reverse complement strand
AGACAGGGATCTGACCCTCTAAGACCCTCTTCCTGCTGGCCCTGGCATCGGCGAAGAGATTAGGGGAACTTCATGGTCTTTCCTTCGATATAAAGCATTCGAGGGGATGGGGATCTGTGACGCTCGATTTCGTCCTGGACTTCGTAGCGAAGACTCAGAACCCTTCGGTCCCTGACGACCGGTTCGAGTCATTCATGATCCCCTCCCTGAAGGACTTCACTGATAATGATGTGGATGAGATGCTGCTTTGTCCTGTGAGGGCGCTACGGCGCTATCTGAAGAGAGCTCGACACCTCAGGCCTGAGTGTCGACGCCTCTTCGTTAGCACCAGGGTTACCAAAAAAAAACTATCCAAGAACACACTTTCTTTCTGGCTTCGTGAGGTGATCAGGAGGGCGTACGACGCGGATGGTAGTGACGACACCCGTGCCCTTCGTCCAAGAGCCCACGAAGTCAGAGGTATTGGTCCAACCCTTGCGTTTCACAAGAACTCCATGGCGCAGGTTCTGAAGGCAGGGCTTTGGGCCAACCAAACCACCTTTACCTCCTTCTACCTTCAGGATATTGCCCACAGGTCCTTGGACAACTTTTCCTTGGGACCCGTGGTGGCTGCTCAACAGGTTGTGTAGCTTACCCAGCTCCCGAGCGGACAGAACAGCATCACATCCTTGTGTGACTGCATGAATGGACGAGTGAAAGAGTGTGTGACTGGCTTCCCTTCCTCCTCTTTTCTCTCCTCTACTTACAGGCAGAGGGCCACGGTCGTCACTACGCTGGACAGGAGGCAGATGCAGGTAAGCTACGCGACCGAGCTCCAGCCTATCCCTTTCAGTAGGGATAGGAGCAGTTATCCACCACTCCCCTAACAAGGGGGGCTAGTGGATGCCAACAAGAGACAAACCCATAACTTCATATTGGCTCTTGAAGTAGGAACTAGTTCATGCTTGCTATTCATAAGAGGTACGCTTGCCTCCCTCTCATGAATTTGGTCCAGAGGTCTGACCACTGATCTCGCGTTGCACACCCCAATCAACTGGACAGAGGCTAGGATCCCTCCCTCTGCTCTTACGACCAGGTAGGGAACCAAGGTCGGACGAACACCAGTCTGTTCATAAGACTCAGATTCCACCCACCAATAAGTGAGTCTTCTTATTGTTAAAGGACCGAGGGTTTGTATTACTTATCAGAACAAATAACAATTTGTCGAAAATTGTATTTTTCCTAACTATACAAACCTGAGGTCCTTTACACATAGTCCCACCTCATGCCACCCCTCACTCTTTTCCTGGGCCTAAAGCAAAGTGACTTTCACCTCTCAGTCAGGCGTGACTCCCGACTACCGGACAAGCAGTTAACTATCAAACCCCTTGCTTACGACAGGTCCAACTTGGCGCTGATTACCTTCCTATTGTTAAAGGACCTCAGGTATGTATAGTTAGGAAAAATACAATTTTCGACAATTTTTTTTTTTTTTTTTTTTTTTTTTTTTTTTTTTTCAAAAATTCACCATAAATCGAAATATTGTGCTAGAGACTTGAAATTTGTTGCAAAATGAAGGTAAATGATTGAATATTACTAGAATGTAAGAGTTTTAGCTTACAATTGGGATTTTTGGCCATTTCGGTCGAGTCAAAGTTGACCGAAGGTTTAAATTTTGGCACATATCGCTATTTATATAAAAATATTTCTAAACTGATAAAAGCTACAACCATGGGTTAATTTTTGTTGTATTCTACATAAAATTGCACACATTTTCATATGTAAAACTCCATGTAATGGCTAATATAAAACGGTGCAAAAATTACGACAATGTGACGAAATAATTTATGAGATGTGTTGCTGATGCTTTGTAGTGCGAGGAGAAAGAAATTTGCGCATGTGCGCCTGGGTAACCCTTGTAAACAAAACAACAGCTTGATCCGTGAAGTCCCAGCATCCCTCAAGGCGCGTGACTCAAAATTTTTCGCCAAGTAGGCCTATAACTATTTTTCCACGAATATTTAAAAGAAACTTTTTAGCGTAGACGTATTTTACGTCAATCAAGCACCCGACCGACAATTTTCGTCGATGTAAAATACGTCCAATAGGCGTTTAAGGGTTAATGGCACCTCTGTTAGATACCTTATGGCGTAGATAACAGAAACTTGGCCCGTTACAGCTCCATAAATTGCCAATTTTATGGGGGCTAGACGGAGGTTGAAAAGTAATAAGGAGAGAATGATGTTAATGTTTGGCTACCGGGGGCCTTGGGCAGATACTATGTTCTAGTCAGTCAAGTATTAACTTCCGGGTTTTTCCTTCGGCAGTACTTTGGAATTTTGTGCTTGGCCTCGGCGTACTGAGGTATTTTCCTGGTGTCACACAATTGTGAATGTTCCACATCTTAGCTACTAGCCTCCAGCTCACTTGGCAGAGTGGAGCACAGGCCACTCGAGTCAGTTAGGAGGACATGTAATCAGTTACTGATTTTGCTTACATGTATTAAAGGCACTAGTAGCAACATATAATATTAAATAGTGGGGTTGATAACCTTAGCTCTTGCTGGTTAGAGACAGATGCAAAATGCTGGATTCCTCGAAGATGCTGAAATGGAAAAAAAAATAAACAGGATGCTTACTGGCGCATAATTGGGTTCAGTGACACATTCCAAAGATCACGAGTTTCATGTGTGTAGCATGCATGCATCCGTGAGTTGATTGGTGAGTGTGAGTTCATTATGTGTGTCACAGAAAATGATATATAATCTTGGGTATGTGAATTGGCAGAGGAATTGGATGGCCAACTGTCAAAGAAGACAACAAGTGCTTTCGGTGTAGGACGGGCGTTGCAGGTCTGTCAGACAAAGTAAAGTAAAGAGAAAAACTTTGGAAAAGTTAACATTTAAAGCGAAAATTACTTATTGACGAACTTTAGTGTTTATGGTGTGATAATTATGGACTCTTTATTTCAGATGGATTCGAAGTCACCATATAGAAAAATGGGTTTTCTCTAGACTATTTTTTTACTTTGATAAACTATGAATGTTTGGACACTTAGGGTAAAAGAGGGTACTTACTTAAATATGATTTTGAGAGGAATATGATAGTTTAACGTTTCTTTTTTGGGTCATTCTTAACTCATTTTATTCCATTTTCATGTTAGCTAATTTTGGGAAATAAAAAGTATATTTTTGTAACAACAAGAGTTTATATTAGCCTAGTTTGAAACTTTGATTTTCAGCTAACTTCAGAGATGGCATTCAACATGATAAGGTAGGCCATGTTACCGGTTACGTGTTTTTTTTAATCTGTTTAAACGAGTGTCATTTGACCTCGTTAGACATGCAGCCCCCAGTTACTGACAGGGGTTCCGATCCGAAAATCGTCGCTAACCAAAATTCAAAAGTCTACAGGCGTTACAATCCACCTTACGGTGCCATAGACTGATTAACGATGCCTTAGACAGTGTCACGGCCAGATATTTTGCCCTAATATCTAATAACTGTAATGAAAATGTGGAATATCATTTGCTTAATCATTTAGTACTATGGTCTGCATGGTAGTTCTACAAATTTTTAACATCACATTTGATGAACTTCCAGGTAAGTCTGGCACAGAGAGAGAGAGAGAGAGAGAGAGAGAGAGAGAGAGAGAGAGAGAGAGAGAGAGAGAGAGAGAGAGAGAGAGAGTGAGTCACCTTTTTCAGAATAGTGCTAATGTTTCCTCCACCTCTATTTATCATATCTTTTTTAAGTCAAAAAAGCTAAAGAGAATGATAGAAGTATCTAGTGACATTATAATTGTTGCTTAAACACTACAGCCATAACCACTAAATGAAAATATTTGTTTTGCTACAACAGCCAAAGCAAATCTGATAACAACAATGTTTTGCTTGCATTTCAGCCATATTATGATAGTAAAAAATTACCATAGTTTTGTTACAAATGATGGACTGATATATTTTTACATTATACATTTATCCACTATGGAGAAAAGATCAGTATGGAAATATAGTACTCTAGATTTAAGCTGCATTTGTACCCGAAGCTGAGAAAACAATGTTCACACTGCTAATGACAATAAATTATTGTGCACCAGTAACATGGAGGAAACTCTACCGCAAATAATAGTGGAGAAAAAAGAATGTTAATAAAAAATGCTGGGGATGAAAGAACAGATTTTGCTGTTGTTTTCACTCTAATGAAAGCTGAATACATAAAGCTCATACAGGCAGTCCCCAGTTATCGCTAGGGGTGCCGATAAGCAAAAACCACCATTAACCGAAACTTGGCGATTTATGGTGCTTTTGGTGCCAATAGGCAATCCTTGCCATAAGTACCATTATGGCGCCTCTGTTAGGTATGTTATGGCACCAAAAGACGCGATATGACGCTATAAGGCACCTTATGGTGCCAATGACTGGAACTCTGCCTGTTGTGACACCATAAATCGCTGATTCTAGTGCATAAAACCGGATCGCCGCAAACTGAGTCTGCCGATAACCGGGGACTGCCTGTATATGTGAGCCAAGTCAGTGCCAGTTTTAAATGGTTTATCATTGTTGATCAGATTAAAGATAAAACACATTCTGGGTGTGATGCATCATCCACAGATATACATTATCCAGACTTCTCCCCCCCCCCCTTTTTTCCTCCTCTCCAAGTAAGAATCCCCCCCTTTTTTTCTCAATATGTGGCTTTATTTTTATCAACAGATGGTTCCTAATAGCTGTGCTACCCACTCATTACTGTCAGTATTGCTGAACTGCTCTGCTCTTGATTTAGGACCAACTCTTTCAAGACTGAAAGTGCTCACAGTTGGAATGGACCCAGAAAATAAAGTAAGTTTAATTTATTTATATATAAAACAATGTTGTTGATTTAAAATAATTTTAAGATTCATGTTTATAAGGGCTTGTGGGTCCTACAGTATTTGATGTATATCTCTTAGTAAAGAATATCAGTTTCTTATTGATTTTTGTAGGGTTGGGCAATTGGCAATACACCTGAACTTGCCAATGCACATAACTCCCATGCAGCTCCTCAAGCAAGGAGAAGACCAGATAAGACACCTGGAGTGCCAACAAGTAGTAGAGTGTCAAATGCAGAGACATTCCACTTTGTATCGTATGTTCCAGTCAATGGACGTCTCTTTGAGTTAGATGGTTTAAAACCCTCCCCTATTGACCATGGTAAGTGAGGAAGTAAGAGTACCTGCTGTGACATATGTTACCATTACTCTTGTTTTTATCTTTCATTGTACTGATAAAAAAAAGTACAGGTATTGTTTTATGAATATTTAACCCAACCGCATTATCTCATATCAGCCCGATCCTTAGAAACACGAAAGAAGAGCCTTATCTACCTGGAAGGTCTTTCTAGTGTAAACGTGGCATTTAAGTCATTCCCTGTTTGTCCATTATGCAAGTAACATCTTGTTGTCTTTGCTTCCATAATGTTAATTTTAAGCTCTTATTTCCCTATTAATATATCATGTTCCATCCATATTTCCCAATGGAATTTCAAAATATATCCCATGGTAATGATTTCTTCCCCTTAACTGTCTTAATGCTGTTGTAAGTCTGTAAGTGCACATGTTGTCTTTGATTAACTGTTATTTATAGTTACTGACTTCTTCATTCAGGTTATATTTTTCATAATTTGGTAAATTGTCTCATATTGTACTTTTTGTATATGAGACTTACCCAGTAATTATATAGCTATTAGTTTTCCATGTACGGCAGCCTAATTCAAATTTTGCAGGTAGCGCTTTGATTGCTCAGTGTTAGTATACAGAGAAGTCCCCCAACGGCAATATACATACTAGGAACGACTAATTAGCTAAGCACTTCATTCTGTTTTCTGCCACGCTTGACTAAACATAAAGTGATTACTGCAGCTTGTTCTCATTTTCTGGTTATATCACCGGATTTCGGTAGTGTTACACCACCACTGGAACGCATTTGTAGCCTTCAAGCAGGTGGAATTTGTCCTTTGTTTATTTAATTCAGATTATACTACGAAACAAATAAACATAAATAAGTGAGAGAGAGAGAGGAGGAGAGGGAGAGGGAGAAGACAGAGGAGAGATATAGAGAGAGAGAAGAGAAGAGAGAAGAGGAAGAGAAGGAGAGAGAGGAGAGAAGAGGGAGAGAGGACAAGAGAGAGAAATATTATTGTTATTTTTTAATCTCATTAAACTTAATATTATTTGAAAACTAGTACTGTATATTATTATTTTACCATAAAATGTAGTAATGGCCTTAAAGATATGCTGTATACATACACTTCCAGCCCAAACAGAGGGCAAGAGTTACCACTATGACATACATATATCTCATGTGGCAAAAGAGAGAGAGAGAGAGAGAGAGAGAGAGAGAGAGAGAGAGAGAGAGAGAGAGAGGTATCCTTATTTAAAAGAGTGAAATGGATAGATTATTGTAATTGTTTAAAATACTGTCACAATAATTTTGGAATTAGTTATCTTATTTATAATATTAATACTGTGAAAATATTAATTTTGAAATTAGTTACATTATTAATATTATTATTATTAATGTTATGTGAAAATATTAATAAACACATACACATGTAGCATAGAAATTCTCTCATCTCAGTAAGAGAGAGAGAGAGAGAAATTTCATGAACTTGAGTTGGCAACACAACCTAATTGGCAACTCTCTCCCCCTCCTGTCACATTACGTACTTGATATTTTTACATAAGTGACTTACCAAACAATTACGTTAGCTGTAAGCTTTCTTACCTGACAGTCAAAAATTCAAATTTCCTGGCAGAGGCGGTGGCGCTGCCATTGTTTGTGTAGGTGATACAGGTCCCGCCCACTTTCGGGAATACCCGGTACTTCTGAGCTAACTATTGTCAATTCATTTTCTGCTGGCCACAGGGTAACACCTGTGGTTTTTTGTTGCAGTCGACTTTCGTCGCCATTTCGGATTATATCTATTTGGTGATGTACTATTTCTTGGTTGATTTTTTTTGCTTCATCAGTTAGCTGCCTTGTTATTAGCAAGTTATTGCAAAGATGTCTGATGCTAGTTCATTGTCAGTTAGGTTTTGCAGCAGTGGCTGCAAAACTAGATTAGCTAAACTATGTTACAATCCGCACTCCAAATGTGTTAAATGTAGGGGTCAGTGCTGTAGCAAGGAATTAACTTGTGATGAGTGCTGTAGTTTAGATGAACAAGGTTGGAAGACTTTTCAAGCTCATTTGGATAAAATGGACAAAGATAGGAAAAGGAAAGCAGCTCGTAGAGTGGATAGTAAAGCTAGAGTAGAGACAACTCCTGTGCCTTTAGAGGCAAACAAACTGTCACTATCTTCACTTTTATCTAATATTTCACCTATTGATAGTCCTCCAACTTCAGTACCAATTACTCCAGTCTAGGTATCCCATGTTTCCGATCCCAACACCATTTCCATGTTAGAGTCCAAAATGGACAAGAAATTTGAGTTCTTGGCGAAATCTGTATGGATTTAGGGATGTCATTTCGTGCCTTTGTAGAGAATTCAAGTAAAAAGGCCAGTGTTGGGCCAAATGTCAGTGTTGTGTCCGAGGAGGCGGCTGTCTGTCCCCCCATTTCTCCTAGACGAAGGTCACTGTCCTGCTCCCCAGCACACGGGAGAAGACATACCGGAGGTTGAAGGGAGAATGGTGGAGTTTGCCCACGTTCAGTCGCCGACTCCATCAATGTAGTCGACTCTTGAGTGCCTAAGAAACGCCACTGGAAAGGCGTAGATATCAGTGACGTGCAGTTGTCGTCTGACTTGGAAGTGCAGTCGCCTGTGTCGAGGCGACAGGTGTGGAGTAAATTAGTGTCGCGTTTCATTGAAGAGACATTCCCCATGTGCGAGAGGTATGTCACCGCCTATTAAGAAATCCAAGGAGCACTGGAGTCCATAACCTTCTTGCAGTTTTGCTCCAGACCAGATTTTCCGGGAAGATTATCAGTCCTCTTCGGATAGTGTAACTTCGGACGAAGTTAGATGCTCATGTACGGTCAAGCGCACGATGCCGACTCGCCTCGTTGTGTCGATAGGAGTTTCGACTCATTTGCCCCATACGTCACGTGTTTTTTCGACTCCCAGTCGATTGTTTTCAAAGAAGAGCCGTATGACAGTTACAACTTCGACTTCGACCAAGGATGAACCAGAGACCAAACCTTTGTTAGAGAATTCTGCTTTGGGCCCCTTTAAACATCAACTTCAAGAATTAATGGTCTTTTTGAAGAAGACAACGAACCAGACGGAAGAAGAAGACGGGGAGTCTTCCGTCCTGTCGGAAGAGGAAACTCAAGACCAGGAATCGAAACCCTCTTCAGCTTATTCTAGCCTGTTTAGGTTCCTTTTTCAGACATATCTGGATTTTTTGAGCAAGCTTTGCCTTCTCCTCCGTCGATGTTCATGAAGAATAGGAGATCATCACCTTTGGGTTTACTGAAACTAGTTCTCTCTCAGTCCTCGAAGAAAGCACTGAAGGAAGTAGGAGAGTGGCTTGCTAAGAAGAGGGAGTCAGGCAAGGCTTCGTTCACCTACCCTCTGTTGAAGCTGCAGAATAAAGCCTATAGGTTTTATGCGACAGAGGTTCCTTCCTTGGGAGTATCTTCCTCCTCCCAAGGAGACTTCTCCGGCCTTGTGGACTCGCACAGAAGAGCAGCGCTCTCAACTGCGAAAGTGTTCTTCTTTTCACCCGAGTTGGATCACTTGGTGAAGAACTTGTACAAAGTGATCGAAGTCTTCAGTTTTCTGGATTGGACAATTGCAGCGTTAACCAGAAAAATAGAAGATTTCCAGTCTGGAAGAAGAATTGTCTACCGACTGTTTTTTCCTGTGCGGACAGGGCAGTGAGAGACGGTTCGGGGGAATTGGCCGCTCTATTCACTATGGGATTACTCAAGAAGAGAGAACAGTGGTGCTCCTTCACATCTCGAGGAGTAACCACGAACCAAAAATCAGCCTTGTTGTTCTCCCCCTTGAGTAAGTCTCACCTGTTCCCAGAAGAAACTATTCAACATGTACTGTCGGACCTCGAGAAAAAGTCCACTAATGACCTTCTTTCTCAGTCAGCGAGAGGGCCTAAGGAACCTCCAGCGACGGTAACTAAAGCTTCCCCTCTACAAAAGCACCAGTTTCGAGGAGGCAAGTCGAAGTGGCAGCAAAGACCAAGGGCTAACCTACAAACTACTTCCAAGTCTACCAAGAAACCTCCCTTTAAAACAACAGAGAAATGAACGAAAGATCCTTCACACACCCGTCGGGGCGAGACTCCATGACTACTGGGAGGAATGGAGTTGAAGAGGAGCGGAACAGTGGGTAATACAGGTGCTTCGAGAGGGATATGTGATCCCATTTACGCAGGATCCACCACTGTCCAATACACCTGTCTGTTTGACAGCATACTTGACAGGGTCAACAAGAGTTTTGGCTTTAGCCAAAGAAGTAGAAGAACTCATCAGCAAAGAAGCCATAGAGGAGGTATCAGACAAGGACTCCCCAGGATTTTACAACAGGCTCTCTGTAGTCCCCAAGGCATCAGGGGGATGGAGACCTGTGTTGGACGTAAGTGCTCTGAACCTCTTCGTCCGGAAGACGAAATTCCGAATGGAAACCAGTTGATCGATGATGTCGGCCTTCCAACCGGGCGACTGGATGGTGTCTCTCGACATGAAAGATGCATACTTCCATGTCCCAATCTATAAGACCTGAGATTCGTCTTCAAGAAGAGAGTCTTCCAGTTCAGAGCCCTCTGCTTCGGACTGTCAACCGCCCCTCAAGTATGTATTTACTCGGATTCTCGCTCCCCTAGGAAAGTGGTTGCATTTGATGGGGATCAACAGAGCTTTTTACTTAGACGACTGGCTCCTGAGAGCCAGATCCAGTTGTCAGTGTGTTAAGGACTTATAGAAGACACTTATTTTGACACAGCAATTGGGTATTCTAATAAACACGGAGAAGTCCCAATTGATTCCAACTCAGAGGATTCTCTATTTAAGGATGATACTAGACTCTCTAGCTTTTTGGGATTTTCTCTCCCCGAAGAGGATAGAGTCCTGCCTGTCGACAGTCCAACAATTTCTTGTTCGCCCATCCTGCTCAGCCCTCAAATGGATGAGCCTCCTCGGGACCCTGGCTTCAGTGGAGAGTTTTGTCAGGTTAGGACGCCCACACATGAGGTCGCTTCAGTTCTTCCTGAAAGCAAATTGGTCTTGGAAGATGCAACCGGACTCGCTAGTCTTCCCTCTGATGGAAGAGATAAAAGTGGATCTTTGTTGGTGGCATTCGAGGGAAAGATTACAAGAAGGATTTTCCCTAGTCGTGTCGAACTCCGACCTGCAGTTCTTCTCAGACGCCTCGGACAGCGGATGGGGAGCTCTTCTAGGAGATAAGAGAGTATCAGGTCTGTGGACAGAACGAGAAAAGACCTTACACATCAATGTGAAAGAATTGAAAGCCATCCTCTTAGGACTACAAGCGTTCGACCCTATAGTCACTTGAAGGAACATAGCGATCTATTTGGACAACACCACAGCGTTGTCGTACGTACGGAAGCAGGGAGGGACCCACTCGTTCTCTCTCAACAAGATAGCCGAAGATCTCCTCACCTGGACGAACGAGAAGAGGATCACCCTTTTTCCGAGATTCGTCCAAGGGAAAATGAACGTTATTGCAGACGAACTGAGTCGTGTAAATCAGGTTTTACCAACAGAATGGACTCTGAACGAGAGAGTGTCAGGACCTCTGGAGCTTTGGGGAAGACCATCAATAGACCTGTTCACCACATCAAGGAACAATCGCCTCCCTATTTTCTGTTGTCCGATTCCTGAACCACTAGCGTGGAGAACAGATGCAATGCTGCTAGATTGGACAGGACTAGACGTTTATGCTTTTCCTCCCTTTGGGATGATAAGAGAGGTATTAAACCAGCTTCAATCACACCAGAATGTGACAATGACCCTAGTATAGCTCCATTCTGGCCCAGAAAAGTGGTTCCTGGACCTTCTCAGTCTGCTAGTGGATTTTCCCAGACTACATCCACAAAATCCATTGCTTCTCAGACAACCCCATTTCAACCGATATCACCAAGGATTGTCCGCTGTGGCCCTGACAGGATTCAGACTGCCAGGAACCTCGTCAGAGCAAAAGGTTTTTCGCGAAGGGCGTCAGAAGCTATTGCTAGCTGCAGAAGAAGTTTTTCTACCAAGCTCTACCAGTCCAAGTGGAGAGTCTTTAGGTCCTGGTGCAAACGACATAGCATCTCTTCTTCTGAAACATCTATAACAGAAATTGCAGAATTTTTGTTATTTCTGAGGGACTCCAAGAAGTTGGCCACTTCGACTACTAAAGGATATAGGGCCATGCTTATATCAGTATTTAAGCATAGAGGCCTCGACATCTTGTCAAATCAGGACATCGGCGACCTGATCAGATCCTTTAGTTCTTCCAAAATATTCAAGCCCGAAGAAGTGGAATAGATTTGGATGTAGTTTTAAGGTGGCTCTTCGATCCCCAATTTGAACCGTTGAATTAGGCAACCTTAAGAGATGTAACTAGGAAGGCACTATTCTTAGTCTATAACAGAAATTGCAGAATTTTTGTTATTTCTGAGGGACTCCAAGAAGTTGGCCACTTTGACTACTAAAGGGTTTAGGGCCATGCTTATATCAGTATTTAAGCATAGAGGCCCTCGACATCTCGTCAAATCAGGACATCGGCGACCTGATCAGATCCTTTAATTCCTCCAAAATATTCAAGCCCGAAGAAGTGGAATGGAATTTGGATGTAGTTTTTAGGTGGCTCTCCGATCCCCAATTCGAACCGTTGAATTCGGCAACCTTAAGAGATGTAACTAGGAAGGCACTATTCCTAGTCGCCTTAACCACAGCGGGAAGAGTAAGCGAGTTGCAGGCAATGAGTAAGGAAGAGGGTTTTGCCCAGATCAATGCAGTTTGTATGTATGTAACAGACTTCCTTGCTAAGAACGAGGATCCTTCAAATCCTTGGCCCCATTCTTTCAGGATAAAGAACTTAATGGACTTAGTCGGGGCGGAAGACGAGGAATGTACATTGTGTCCGGTCAGAGCCATCAGACACTACCTGACTAGGAAAGAAACTTTGAGAGGAGAGTCGAACCGACTCTGGTGCTCAGTGAAAGACCCGTCTCAGCCTCTTTCAAAAAATGCAATGTCGTTTTTCCTGAGGAGTTTGATCCGAGAAGCACATGCCCAAACTCAGGAACATACTCTTAGTGTGCTAAAAGTGAAGAAGCACAAGATTCGTGCAGTAGCAATGACTTTGGCTTTCAGACATAATATATCTCTATCCTCCATTATGCAAGCAACATTCTGGAGGTCGAAATCGGTTTGCATTACACTATTTGAAGGAGGTAGAAACTACTTTCGAAAACTGTTTTAGATTGGGACTGTTGTCAGGAGCGGGAATGGTGTTGGGAGAGGAAGCATAGGGGGACCCGGTTTTTTCCCTCTACTATCTCCTCACCTTGGATTTGAGGTTGTTGAGTTTTTGGGAAGTCCGGGGGTACATGTATATCTGTTTAAGGGTATCATATGGTTTTTAGTGTAGGTGATGGTGTTGTGTGGTCTTATCTGGTCTTTCACTCAGGGCAAGGGCAAATTATTGATGTTTTGTCAGTTATCGGTGTACTTCCATGGTTGCAAAATCCCACCATTAGTGGGGACAACCCTGTCCATTACTGCCACGTCTCCTACATGTGATGAGAGCGCCAACCAGAGGCAGTATCTACCTGTAGCTGCTCTCTCACAAGGTAAAGGTACTGCAAACATTATATATAATGTGAGCACATGATTATTGTTTTTGTTCATAAAGCTGTCCATATACCCACCTTCCGGGTAATGTGGATTTAGCTAATATTTTAATGATAAAATAAGGTTTCACATATACTTACCAAACAATTACATAATCAGAGCCCTCCCTCCTCCCCACAGATGGATGTTGCGGCTCAACAAATTGACAATAGTTAGCTCAGCAGTACTGGGTATTCCCGAAAGTGGGCGGGACCTGTATCACCTACACGAACAATGGCAGCGCCGTTGCTGCTGCCAAGAAATTTGAATTTTCGACTGCCAGGTAAGAAAGCTTATAGCTAATGTAATTGTTTGGTAATTATATGTGAAACCTTATTTTATCATTAAAATATATTTGACAGCTGTTGAACCCCAGCCGCCTCCTCAGCTTGGCTACCTGGAGTTTAAAGACAGATGCAGGGTAGAATGGATTTTCTTTCATTCTTGCATAATTTTTATTTATTTATAAACTAAAATCTTACTAATTCACTTTAGTATTTTCATTAATTAATTGATATTATTGCTGTTTACATTAATATTGATATTGGAAAATTAGCTAATCATTTATTTATCATACAAAAAACATACATCTCTGTAAAAGAGAGAGAGAGAGTTTTCCTTATTTGAAAGTGAAATGGAAAGATTATTGTAGTATTTCTTTAAAATACTAACATATATGATTGTTGTAATTACGGTTATTATTATTATTATTATTATTATTATTATTATTATTATTATTACTATTATTGGAAAATATTAATAAACATATTATACATACATGTACCATAAAAATCTCTCATCTCAGTAAAGAGAGAGAGAGAGAGAGAGAGAGAGAGAGAGAGAGAGAGAGAGAGAGAGAGAGAGAGAGAGAACACACTCCCTCCCCTCCTGACACATTACTTGATATTTTTGACAGCCATTGGACCTCAGCTTGGAACCTGGAATTCGAAAGAAAGTTGTGTGAAGACAGGGATTTCCTTCATTCTTACATAATTTTTAATTTATAAACTAAAATCTTACTAATTCACTATAGTATTTTCTTTAATGAATTGATGGCTCTTTACATTAATATTAATATTTGAAAATCAGTAAATCATTTATTTCTCATACAAAAAACTCATCCCTGTAAGAGAAAGAGAGAATTATTATTGTGTAAGAGAAAGAGAGAATTATTGTTGTTATTATGTGATAATATTTAATCTTATTAAGCTTACTAATATTGTATTGATCAATATTAATATTTTAAGAATAGTAAATTATTTTTGTATCATAAAAATGTATTTAGTCATGAAAATAACTTCAAAATACACTAATTAGTGATTATTTATCGTTGGAAAAATTTCCCGCAATTAATGGGTAGATATGGTCCAGAGAGAAATCTGCGAATCCAGAGAGCGTGAATATGGGGGACCCACAATATATATGAAACTTCTTAAATACTCTTGTCATAGACGCTCATCAGAGTACAGGCTGTCCCCAGTTATCGGCGATCTGGTTTTATGGCGCCCATATAGCGCCATAACAGACCGAGTTCCGGTTATCGGTGCTGTAAGGTGCCTTATGGTGCCATAACATACCTAACAAAGGTGCCATAATGGTGCTTATGGCGCCGATAACTGGTTATCGGTGCCTTAAATGCCATAAACGGCAGAGTTTCAGTCAATGACGGGTTTTGCTTATCAGCATCCCCTTGGGAACAGAACCCCTGCCCGCTGTATTACCAATTCTCATGATGAGCACCAGGTATTGGTTCCTAGGCACTCGTATATCTCTCATATTGGGCGTTTTTTGTCAAGTGCCAGTTTCCGGCCAAGGGCTCTTGCCATCTAAGGTGTCCACTCCCTTGCTCCAGCTCGCTTGGTACTTTACATGCTTCACCTGGCACCAGTTTTTGGTAGTTTGGTGCTGCCTATTGGATGCCCGACGACACAGTCTCCTCGTTCATCTTTCTCGACACTAAGAGAGTTTTCACTAGCCACCACTTAAACAGGACATCACGAGAGTCGAGGAAAAGGTTTTCTGTGTAGTCCTCTCCAGGAAGTTTCGATCATGGAGAACTTTATGCCCAATCAACTCTACTCGACTCTCTCGACAAAAAATGTAAATATATGCACCCTGTAGCCATGAAACATAATCAAATAAATAATCAATCAAGTAATAAAATCCAAAATAAGAAAGAAACAAATAAAGAGAGGAATGAAGAATATCAGGTAAAAGAAAAGAGCAAGCCATCAACGAGATATGCAGAGGTGTCAGCAAAAAATTTCAAAGCATCAGCTCCAAGATTCTACTCAAGAGATAATAACTGTTTTTATTATGCAAGAGGATATTGCAGATATGGAGAAAATTGCAGATTCAGACACAAAATGAATAATTATGATGAAGGAAGAACAAATATTATGGAAAAGTTGGATTTTTTAATGTCAGAATTTCTGGAAATGAAAAAAAGAACATACCAGAACAGGAAAGAGACATGGGAAAATCCTTATTATTACCAATATTAAATGAAGGAGAAAACACAGCAAACCATCATAGTGATGAATGCGCAGGGTTTAGTTACGAGTAACTCAAAAGAAAAAGATAGCGTACTTAGAAGAACTAACCCAAATTGAAAAGAAAATAGATATAATGAATATAAGTGAAACCTGGTATTCCAAGAGACGGGGAATGATGATCAAATAAAAGGGTTTCAAACTTATAGATCAGATAGAAAAAATAGGAATCAAGGGGAACCGCAATATATGGGAAAGACAAAAAACAAGGAAAATATATGAGAAAATATAGTAACTCAGAATGTGAACTAATAGCGGTAGAATTTGAATCTGAAAAATTAATGAACATAGTAATATATAGACCTCCTAATACTAAAGAGTTTGACTTATAATAGAAAAATTGGATGATATATGTAGAAATCACAAGGACTGGACTATCTCCTATCTGGAGACTTCACTTTCCTTTCGTAGACTGGAAAGAAAACGAATAGGAGATTGTGGATGTACTTATACATATAAAAATGAGAGTAATAGTAGTGCAGAAGATAAGAGGCAATTCGAAAAGCTATTAGATATGCTACTAGAATACAACATTCAACAAATTAATCACCTAGCAACAAGAAAGGAAAATACTTTAGACCTAGTATTTGTGAACGAGATGAATTATGTTAAAGAAATAATAGTTTATAATGCGAGTATTTCAGACCATAATGTCATAGAATTAAACAGTCCATTCCAAAGCAAGTGAAAACAGAGATAAGCAAGAAATGAAAAAGTGGGAAGGATATGGAAAATACAACTTCTACAGTAAAGATATAAAATGGTCAGAAATAATGAAGAATTAAACAAAGATTGGGATAACATTTTCGTAAGTGATGACATAAGGATAAATACGGAGATATTATATATTAGAGAAAATAGTGGATAAATGTATACTGAAGAAGAAAAGTAAACATCAGTCATGCATACCAAGAGAGAAGGATCTTGTTCGCCAGAAATCAGAAAGTGGAAAAAAGGTCTTGCAAAAGAAAAAATGCATGGAAAGTTATAGAACTAAAAAGTAAGATAGAAAATGCAGAACAAAAGATTATACAATCAAAGAAAATGAAAAACAGGACTTGGAAGAAAAACCCTATTAAATATCAAGCAAAACCCCAAACTAATTATACTAATATGCGAAGAAGATGAATAAAAGAAGAATAGAAATAGGCCCTCTAAGAATTGAAGGGAGATTAACGAATGAAAAAAAGGAAATTTGCAACATATTGGCACGAAGATAAGAGAGAATTCACCCCTAGAATAGATAATGAAGATAATGATATAGAAGTAAGGGATGAAAATATGAATATTTAGCTGACATAGATATTAATGAAGCTGATATTGTGCAGGCTATTAATGAAATTAAAAATGGAGCTGCTGAAGGGCCTGATGGAGTGCCTGCTATTTTGTTAAAGAAAGTAGTTCATTCTATCGCAAAGCCACTTGCAATATTATTAAGACAAAGTGTAAATACAGGCAAGATTTATGATGAGCACAAATTAGCATATATTACCCCTACTTTCAAAAGTGGATCAAGAAAACTAGAGGCAAGTAATTATAGGCCTGTGAGTCTAACATCACATATTATGAAAGTGTATGAAAGGGTGATGAAGAAAATATTATGAAACATTTAATAAAAAATAATTTGTTTAATAAAGGACAACATGGTTTCGTACCCGGAAAAAGTACACAAACCCAACTGTTAGTCCACCGCGAGAACATATTCAAAAATATGAAAAGCGAAATGAAAACAGATGTGGTTTATCTAGACTTTGCTAAAGCTTTTGACAAAGTAGACCATAATATATTAGCGAAGAAATTTAGAAAACATGATATCGTGGATAAAAGAATTTTTACACACACAAAAACAAAAGATAGTTATTGCAAACGACGAGAAAAATCGGATGAAGCCAAGGTAATATCCGGTGTGCCACAAGGTACGGTGTTAGCTGCAATACTGTTTGTTATTATGATTGAAGAAATAGACAGTAATGTTAAGGATTCGTAGTGAGTAGTTTCGCCGATGACACAAGAATAAGTAGAGAAATTACTTGTGATGAAGATAGGACGCTCTACAAAGAGACCTTAACAAAATATAGATTGGGCAGAGGTAAATAGGATGGTATTTAACTCTGATAAATTTGAATCAATAAATTATGGAGACAGAGAAAGAAAGCTATATGCATATAGGGGACCTAATAATGAGACAATCACAAATAAGGAAGCAGTTAAAGACCTTTGTGTGATGATGATAGGAACATGTTTATGCAATGATCAAATAGCAATTCTGTTGGCAAAATGTAAAGCAAAAATGGGAATGTTGTTACGGCACTTCAAAACAAGAAAAGCTGAACACATGATTATGCTTTATAAAACATATGTTCGTAGTCCACTTGAATATTGCAATATGATATGGTACCCACACTATCAAAAGGATATTGCACAAATAGAGTGTACAAAGGTCCTTTACAGCTAGAATAGAAGAAGTTAAAGACCTTGACTACTGGGAAAGACTACAATCCTTAAAATTATATAGTCTAGAAAGGAGAAGAGAACGCTACATGATAATTCAGGCATGGAAACAGATAGAAGGAATAGCAGAAAACATCATGGAACTAAAAATATCAGAAAGAGCAAGCAGAGGTAGATTAATAGTGCCCAAAACTATACCAGGAAAAATAAGGAAAGCACACAGGACATTAATCCACTACGCACCAGCATCGATAATGCAGCGTCTATTCAATGCGTTGCCAGCTCATCTGAGGAATATATCAGGAGTGAGCGTAGATGTGTTTAAGAATAAGCTCGACAAATATCTAAACTGCATCCCAGACCATCCAAGATTGGAAGATGCAAAATATACCGGAAGATGTACTAGCAACTCTCTGGTAGACATTAGAGGTGCCTCACACTGAGGGACCTGGGGCAACCCGAACGAACTGTAAGGTCTGTAAGGTAAGGTAAGGTCACATTCCCGGGAACAAACCAGTTGTAGGAAGAGAATGCTCTGTTTGGTGGGTGAAAACCTCTGCTCTCCCTTCAGGAAGCATTTTCTTTTTTTGCTGAATCAAATAAATTTTCCAGTCTTTAGATTGCTGTCATCACTGCAAGTTGATGATTGTGTGCATTATCGCTCGCTCCCGCTAGTTCTGAGAAGAGTGGGCAAGAACAGTCATCCTCCTCTCTTTTTTCCCCCTCTACTTCCTGGATTACACTGGGCAGGACAAAGGAATAAGAGGAATTCTACAGATTATACTCCCCAGAGTTCGGATGCGAGAGCCTATGTTTCTGGTTTGATGTTAAGATCTCCAGTATTCCCATTTTGGGAACAACCAGTTTGGCATGAACTATTCATCTTCAGTGTCCTGTTATCGCCATAGAAGCTTCCCTTCAGGATAGCTTCACCTTCGCTCTCTTCATTGGAGAATGAAGGAGGTCTACTTCCACTCCTTATTCTTTTTCTCTTGAAGTGAAGAAGTAGGCTGACAATCGATCAACAGGAGCCTACGAGTATATATATGTACTTGTATATTCTCCTCATGACATGTGTCTGTTATCAGTTGTATCGTCCGAGGAGTAGGCGCATACCTGTAAGTTAATTCTTCTGGTGTGTAACCGAGACGAATAGTACCTTCTCTTAATTTTCTGAAACTCAGGACAGCCTTTTGGGCCTCCCAAGAGTTTCCGATTTTGATTTTGAGATGACTAGTGATATTGTTTTGTCAACAACACCACAGGGTTGGCATCATCACCAAACAAGGATGTTTCTTTCCCTCTTGTTTTGGTTAACATGTAGGTGCTCAAAGGTATTTGTCGTGCACTCGATAGCTCTATAAGACGAATGTATTCCAAGACAGAATGTGCTACCAGGCAATTCAGACTACGGAGTCAAGTGAGGAGCAGAGTATTGCCTTCTCACTAAGTTTTTTTTCATTTTAGTATTGACTCTCCTCTGTCGATAGTTAACTTCTAATTCGGATCTCTGCCTGGCCATCACAGACTTGTGTGTCTGGTTGGCTCTGGATTCTTGCTTATGGTTCCTATTTTGTGCTCCACTTTTGCCATTGTGAGGATCATCAAACAGAGATGCCTCATTAGACCCATTATCATCTTTCTGTTTACCCCACTGTACAGTTAAGCGTCAAAAGTGAGGCTACAAATTTCAGAGGATTTCGTTTGAAATTCACTAACTGGCAACTACAACGGGTAGCCAAAAACTTTTTTTTTTCTACATTGACAGCTCTATCAAGCAAAATAAAGCTAACATATGATGCACAAATATCAAATCTATGATATTTATAACAATCATAAGAAAAAATTATGGTAATGGTAATTATTTCAAAGTACAGTAATTACTTCAAACTATAGAAACGAAACAATTTGAAATTTTAGTTCAACACAGGATGTCCAACATTACCTATGTATATTTCGAGCAATGTGGAAACAAATATTTAATACCATATTATATTTTCAATTACGTATTTTAGTGAAGATGCATAAAACCATGCAAGTGTCTATAGAATATAAAAGGAAAAATCTCTGTAACATTAAACGTAATCAACCATGAATGCACCTAGATTCAACAGAGAAGTTTGGTGTGGTTGGTAGTTCTGATTTTAGCTTCTAGGACCCAATAAGCAAGAGTAAGAGTCAACGATGATAGTTTTTAACGTATTCCTATTAAAGAAGTTGAAAAATTGTGGTAAACCAAACATATTTACAAAGCTCATGATAATGAAACCTTATTAATAGAAAATCATGTTTACAACCATCTAGATATCCAAACAAAAGGAGAAACAGGGCAAAACTAAGTGCAAAAAAACTCATTGGGAGAGAAGAGAGCAAAAATCGAGCAAAATAAATAGAAAATAAGATTCTTCAAGGAGATAAAGAGAGCAAAACAAAGGAGAAAGAGAGCAAAACAGAGAGAAAGAGCAAAAACGAGAGAAAAAGAGAGCATGTGAAACTGAGCATAAAACACCATCTCTGAGAAAGGCTCTTGCTGCTGCTACCTTCAGGTGACTAGGCCTAGTTCTGGACATAGCAAGGCTTACAATACGGGGCCATTGCCTGCTATTTAGGACCAACACCAGGACTTTTCCTTGCACCTGGGAAACAAACTTGCTGTGTAAGAAATAAGAAAGACTGTTGCAAGCAACCATGACACCTGTAAAATCACCACCTGGTTAAGTTGGGAGAAGACAGACCCCAACTAACCCTCCCCCCCCTCAACCTCTATCCACAAACTTAACTCCACCTTTTTCACTTCAACCTTTTACCTTAAGGCCCCTTACACACGAGGACACTAGTGTCCGCTACCGGTGTCGGACACTAGTGTCCTTGCTCAAGACACCGCCTGGCAACTAGTGAGCCACTCACACACCTCAGTCGTGGTGTGGGTAGGTGGTGGTGGCATGGTGTGGTGGTGTGGGTAGGTGGTGGTGACATGGTGTGGTGGTGTGTGTGTGGTTGGTGACAGGAATGGGGTAACTTTTGTGTGTAATAATGAATAAACTTGTATACGTAAGCACAGTAGATTCTTTACTTGCCTTGTGAACATATAATGAAACAGAAAATAAAAATAAACATAAAGGACTTACGTATTTCTTTTTTTTTCTGAGAGGGGTTTCTCTTCAAAATCAGGAATGAGTTTCACCATTATTGCATTCCAGCAGTTCTGCTTTTCTATCTTATTTGCATATCCCTCACAAGATGGGTCCCCCATAGTGCTGGGTAGTTTTCTATTTCACAAATGAGGTCCTCCGTGTTCAGCTTCTCCTCCACCTTCTTCGAAATTGTCCTTGATAGGCCGTCTCCTTCCATCATGGGATGATGGTGGGTGTCAAACTGAGCATGAGAAGCTGGCCAGTGGGCAGCGGTGGCGGACACTGGTGGCTACGAGTGAAAGCTTCCATTTAAAACAATGCTTTGCAGTGAGTGGCGGCAACCGTCAGTGTCCGCCACGTGTTGCGGGAGCGAGACACCGAAATATCTGTTGCCCGGAAGTTGTCTGCTTGGGACACTGCTGTTGCCTCGTGTGAAAGGCTCCATTTGATAATATGGGAGGCCACTAGTGTCCTCGTGTGTAAGGGCTCTAAATCTTCTAATCATATTCCAACTGTGAAATTTAAGACTGAATTTGTGTAAGTGGTCATATCATGAGGGAGTGATATCACCCAAATTCATATTTCTATGGGTAACCAGTAATCAGTTCAATCCAGTCAAGTATTGTTGTATAGCAGAAATTCATGAGTTTTTTGGGATTTATATATTACACATATATTAAATATATGTATATATATATATATATATATATATATATATATATATATATATATATATATATATATATATATATATATCTATATATATATATATCATCTATATATATATATATATATATATATATATATATATAATATATATATATATATAGATATAGATATATATATATATATATATATATATATTATATATATATATATATATATATATATATAGATATTATATATATATATATAGTATATATATATATATATATATATATATATATATATATATATATATATATATATATATATATATATATATATATATATATATATATATATATATATATATATCTATATATATATATATATATATATATATATATATATATACATATAGTATATATATAATATATATATATATATATAGTATATATATATATATATATGTATATATATATAATATATATATATATATGACTGGTAACAATGTTCTGTAACAACAGAATTCCATCTAATAAAAGGAGCCCATAAAAACACCAAAATATAGAGAAAAAAGTACTATATTTCAGAGACTGCTGTCTCCCCTCTTCAGGTAGATGAATGAGAAAAGTTTACAGAAAAGGTGGTATTTATACCAAGAGGTCCATCCACAAACAAGCCAATTTAAGTCACCACCCCCGCTGATAATCTTCCTTTAATCTTCTTAAGGGTTGGTTGAATGAAGAGGTTGTCGATCGTGTCCGAAATCCATGCTCCTTTTAGATGTTCATTACCTGCCTCTCTTTTATTAAGGCCGATTCCATCATTTGACTCTTGTACGGCAGTTGCTGCTATAAATTACACGTGACAAAATTCCAGTTTATTCTATGGTTATGTTCATTTATATGGTTGAAAATAGCAGAGTTCTGTTGTCCATACCTAACTGACCGTTTGTGTTGTATTATCTCTGGTGGAAGGGATTTACCTGTAAAATCCGATGTAAGATTGGTCACAGTCCTGGCATGGGATTTCGTATACCCCAGAGTCCTTTGGAGATGCCTTTTGTTGGACGTTAATCAGGGATTTGGCTAAGGTGTTTGGGTAAGTAAATACACAAAAGGGTTCGATTTTCCGAAGGGATTGGTTATTCTCTTATCGTCGTCCAGGTGGGGAATTATTATTTTATTGTTGGGTGTATCTCTGGTCTTGTCTTTAGGGGGTCGGTAGAAAATTACGTTTGCTTTGTGAATTGCTTTCTCAATTATATGGTCAGGATATTTTAAAGACGAAAGTTGCTTGCGAATTAGTTCAAATTTTTTTCTTTTTCCAGGAATTCTGGGGAACAAATTCGTAGGCTCTTAAGAACAAGTTACTAGCTACACCTATCTTGATAGTACTGTCGTGATAGCTAAAGTAGTGAATGTATGAAAGTGAGAACGTTGGTTTTCTGTATATGGTGAATTTGTATTCTGTCGTATCTCTGATTATTAAAACATCAAGAAAAGGATTTTGTTGTCTGTTTCCCATTCAACTTTAAATTTGATGCTGGGCACTAATGTGTTTAATTTCGCGAGGAATTCATTAAAATTGCCCCACCTATTATCCCAAAAAAAATGTTAGGATATCATCCACGTTATCTCATCCACAGCATGTTTTGGGTTTTATTGCATTTATTACTGTAGTTTCAAAGTATTCCATGTACAGATTGGCTAGAACAGGACTTAAAGGACTACCCATACTACACCCGAATTTTTTGCTTGTAGAATGATTCCCCGAATGAAAATACGTTATTAGATGCACATAATTCAACTAGCTTTATTATTTTGTCAAGCGCCAAAGGGAAATGATCTGAATAGGGGGATAATTTTACCCTTAAAAACTGAAGAACGTCCTGTACTGGTACTTTAGTGAACAGGGAATCTACGTCAAGGCTTAAAAGTTTTATGTTTGTGAAGTGGTATATGTGCTTCTCTGAATTTGTGACAAAATCTTCCGAATGTTTAATGTGACTGGGAGAAAAGGTGCCTAAAAAAGGGAAAGGAGGCCAGCTAACCATTTAGAAATTTTGTAATGAAAGCTCCGGCACATGAAACGATGGGTCTGAATGGAAGATTGTCTTTGTGAGTTTTGGGAAGGCCATAAAAATAGGGTAATTTAGGATTAATTACTTTAAATTTCTCTAATAGTTCAATACTCTTTTTGTCTTTGCCAATTAATCTTACTTTCCGAAAAAATTCTGTGGGAACGTTTTGGAGGGGATTTTTCGTCAGTTTTTTCGTATGTGTTTGTGTCGCTAAGGAGCTGGTTGATTTTGTCAAGGTAGAAGTCTTTGTCCATTATTACGATTTTGCCGTCTTTGTCGATCTACTTATTATAACATCTAACTTTTTTAGCGAGTGGATGGCTATCATGAATCTGCGAGGAACAGGATATTTCTTATGTAAATCAGTTAAAGCATTTAGTAACACTCCTTTTAAACATATCTCTTCACGGTTGTAGTTTTTGTCAGATATGAATTTATCAAAAGCCACTATGAAGTCTAGGTTGTTTTGCGGTCTGGCATAAGGGCGAAGGATAAGCCTAAATTTAAAACTAAATGTTGATTTACAGTAAGGGGGGTGTTGGATAAGTTTAAAACTTTGTCTTGTTGCTCAAGATTATTCCACGCACTATTGTCTATTAGGTTATTTAACTTGCGTAGAAGTCTGTTGGAATGAGTCACGCTATTATAGGCAGCAATGTCGGAACAGAATGAAATCAGATACCTGTATATGTGGTCCGTAGTGAGGAGGCGAAGATTAGACTGGGTTCCATATATCACTCTGCGTAGTATGAAGATGTCGTTTTTCGTATCGGTGATTCTTTCCTCCAGGAAAATCTTGTGTGAGAGAGGGAAGGGGTCCGATTGCTGAGTCCATCTCCCGAATCCGTACATTTTTGGTAGTACTTGCTCTTTGAGGCATTCTTCTAAAAAGTGTTTTGGTTTTTCAGCCGGTGTAGTCTGATCAGTTCTTTCTCAAACTTGCGAAAGATTGGCTTGACTTCTGGAAGTGAGTGAAGAATCCTGGAAAGGCGGTTGAATTCCATAATGGGCTGAAAATGACTGGTAACAATGTTCTGTAACAACAGAATTCCATCTAATAAAAGGAACCCATAAAAACACCAAAATATAGAGAAAAAAGTACTATATTTCAGAGACTGCTGTCTCCCTCTTCAGGTAGATGAATGAGAAAAGTTTACAGAAAAGGTGGTATTTATACCAAGAGGTCCATCCACAAACAAGCCAATTTAAGTCACCCCCGCTGATAATCTTCCTTTAATCTTCTTAAGGGTTGGTTGAATGAAGAGGTTGTCGATCGTGTCCGAAATCCATGCTCCTTTTGAGATGTTCATTACCTGCCTCTCTTTTATTAAGGCCGATTCCATCATTTGACTCTTGTACCGGCAGTTGCTGCTATAAATTACACGTGACAAATTCAGTTTATTCTATGGTTATGTTCATTTATATGGTTGAAAATAGCTGAGTTCTGTTGTCCATACCTAACTGACCGTTTGTGTTGTATTAATCTCTGGGGAAGGGATTTACCTGTAAATCCGATGTAAGATTGGTCACAGTCCTGGCATGGGATTTCGTATACCCCAGAGTCCTTTGGAGATGCCTTTTGTTGGACGTTAATCAGGGATTTGGCTAAGGTGTTTGGGTAAGTAAATACAAAAGGGTTCGATTTTCCGAAGGGATTAGTTATTCTCTTAATCGTGTCCAGGTGGGGAATCATTATTTTATTGTTGGGTGTATTCCTCTGGTCTTGTCTTTAGGGGGTCGGTAGAAAATTACGTTTGCTTTGTGAATTGCTTTCTCAATTATATGGTCAGGATATTTTAAAGACGAAAGTTGCTTGCGAATTAGTTCAAATTCTTTTTCCAGGAATTCTGGGGAACAAACTCGTAAGGCTCTTAGAACAAGTTTACTAGCTACACCTATCTTGATAGTACTGTCGTGATAGCTAAAGTAGTGAATGTAATGAAAGTGAAACGTTGGTTTTCTGTATATGGTGAATTTGTATTCTGTCGTATCTCTGATTATTAAAACATCAAGAAAAGGAATTTTGTTGTCTGTTTCCCATTCAACTTTAAATTGATGCTGGGCACTAATGTGTTTAATTTCGCGAGGAATTCATTAAAATTGCCCCACCTATTATCCAAAATGTTAGGATATCATCCACTATCTCATCCACAGCATGTTTTTTGGGTTTTATTGCATTTATTACTGTAGTTTCAAAGTATTCCATGTACAGATTGGCTAGAACAGGACTTAAAGGACTACCCATACTACACCCGAATTTTTGCTTGTAGAATGATTCCCCGAATGAAAATTACGTTATTAGATGCACCATAATTCAACTAGCTTTATTATTTTGTCAAGCGCCCAAACCAAAGGGAAATGATCTGAATAGGGGGATAATTTTACCCTTAAAAACTGAAGAACATTAATATTAATTTATACAGCAATAATATCAATTCATTAAATTAAAGAAAATACCATAGTGAGTAAGATTTTAGCTTATATTTAAAAAATTATGGAAGAATGAAGGAAATCCCAGTCTTCTTCAGTAAACCTTCCCAGTAAACCTTTCTGAGATCCAGGTACTAAACTGTCAGATATATCAAGTTTCTGTGACAGCCAGGGGGAGGGGGAAGAGCTGCAGTATTGGAATCACGTGGTCCTGAATTTCCCCCCCTCTCTCTCTCTCTATTCTCTCTCTCTCTCTCTCTCTCTCTCTCTCTCTCTCTACTCTCTCTCTCTCTCTCTCTCTCTCTCTCATCTCTCTCTCTCTCATTTACTGAGACTCGAGATTTTTTATGTACTTGTACTATTTATTTTTAATACTTTCAAATAATAATAATAATAACTGTAATTACGAAATTCATATGTGATAGTATTTTAAAGAAATACAATACGTACTAATCTATCCATGTCACTTTTAATTAAGGTTAACTCACTCTCCTCTCTCTCTCTCTATCTCTTCTCCTCCTCTCTCGCTCTCTCTTCTCTCTCTCTCTCACTTCCTTTTGCCACACAAGATAATAATGTGTCATAGTGGTAACTCCCACCCTCTCTTTCGCTGGAAGCGTTATAAGTATTTTTTGAGAGAACAGAGAGAGAGATAACTCTCTCTCTCTCTCTCTCTCTCTCTCTCCTCTCTCTCTCATTTACCGAGATGAAAGAATTTTTATGGTACTAGTATGTAAAATGTTTATTGATAATTTCAGTTATTTAATAATAATAATAATAATAATAATAATAAAACTTTATTTACAAAATTCATAATGGTCGTATTTTAAAGAGATGAAAATGACCTTTCCATTTCACTTGTAAGGATAATTCCTCTCTTACTGAGATGAGAGAATTTTTATGGTAGATGCACGTGTTTATTATATTTTCAAATAATATAATAATAAAAAAAATAATAATAATATAATAATAATAATAATAATAATAGAAGTAGTAATAATACGATAACTAATTTTAGAAGAAAAATTCTTCCCTATTTTCTTTTTCTGTATCAATTCAACTCCAGTGACACTCAAAGCTTAACAATGCCATACAATGGTCAACGATTTAATGGTTTTATGTATCTCTCTCTCTCTCTCTCTCTCTCTCTCTCTCTCAATCTCTCTCTCTCTCTCTCTCTCTCTCTCTCTCTCTTACTGAGATGAGAATGAGATCATTTTCATGGACATGTATGTAATAAGTTTATCATTAATATTTTCCAATAATAATACTATTAACTGTAAGTACAAAATTCATATCTGAGTATTTTAAATACAAAAATCATTCCATTTCTCTCTTTTATATACTGTAAGGACAACTCTCTCTCTCTCTCTCTCTCTCTCTCTCTCTCTCTCTCTCTCTCTCTCAACAAGATACTTGTCATACATTTGGTGTTTCTATTTCTTCCTTTTATCTCTCTCGCTCTCAGCAAAAGAATTGATAGACAGACAAACATAATTGCACAGTCCTCTTCTTTCTCTCTTCTCTGGAGAAATATATGTATTTATGGGAGGGGGAAAAAGTTGCCTACAGACGTTCATTTCAATCTATTGAAACCGTAAGGTTATTTCTCATCTCTCTCTCTCTCTCTCTCTCTCTCCCTCTCTCTCATCTCTCTCTCTCTCTCTCTCTCTCGCTTTCTCTCTCTCTCTCTTGTATTTTAATGAAAATATACAGTAATTTGTGAATAAACAGTGTTGCACATGAAAAAAAAGTAAATTAGTGATAATTTTAGAGATACGGCCCTAAGAAAATTGCAAATTAGTGAAATTTTCCCTGTGGACATGTTTTCAAGAACGTTGTTCTGGCTTACGACGATTTTCGGGTTACGACGTGTCTTAAGAACGGAACCCCCGTCGTAACCCGGGGACGCCTATATATATTACTACCTATATATATATCATATATATATATAGATATAATATATATATATATATATATATATAATAGTGATAAAGTGCCAAGTACCTGGTTACTACACTTACCAATCATCACAAGAGCCAGACACCTGAACCTTCATCGCAGGTAAAATATGACTGAATACTACTCTAAAGGCAACAGTGATCCCGTAAACAACTTATCAGTATTGCAGTAAATCACACTTAAGTTCATTAAAACAGGTGTGAGGTAATCTTATATGTAATTAAGATTATTAAAGGGCATTACTCCATCAACAACGTTAAAAGTATAAGTATTTCCTTGATTTTAAAAGTCTACGTACTTCCCTGTTCTAACTCACTTCAATTAAATTGAAGGAAAACAGCTCAATTACCACTATATTTCTGCCTTAACAAAATTAAATATACTGGTGAAAAATAAGTAAAACACCTATAAAAATTTTAATTACAAATTTATTATTATTAAACTCAAAATTTATAAGTGAAATTCACAATCTGAGGGAAATTTACTGGTCCTTGAAAACAACACAAAGTTTAAATAATTCTTGAATTAATTATTAAGTAAAATTAAATCAAAATTAATTTATCACAAAAATCAAGAAATATCGTTATTCACTCTGCTTCACACAATTGTTTTGTAATTAATACTTGGTGGGCAGAAAGGCATTTAGGCTTCCAGCTTCCAACAGTTTCTAGGCTTCCACCGTGGGGTTCAGACAAAGGGGAGCACTCTCAAACAACTGGAAAAAGAAAAAGAAAAACAAAGATTACCTAAACAATCCCTCACCCACAAGCACAGCACAAAGAACATAAAGAATGTGTATTAATTCATACAAACCAATAGTGAATTCAACTATACAACATAGTCTTCCAGGGTCACAAGCATATGCATTTCACATGACTGGTTAGCTGATCTCTGCACCAGTTTAGATGTATCAGAATATACTTTTCTGTACTCTTTGGGCAGCTTGGCTACTGACAGCATCCTATGTGTGAACAGTTTTCAGCTATTCTGTTTCTTCCATCTTCAGGACTTCAAAATTGATGTGTTTGAGGATAGTATTCAGAATATGAATGACAGCTCTAAATGATGTCCTTGTATGAAATTGTCTTATACGTATTCTAAATTTTTTTAATTAATAGTAACAGCATCACTCACTTTGAAGTAGTAATAACAATACCACTCGGTTTTCTTATTGCAGTGCATATGCTATTTCAGTTATGTTTTAACACTATCTGCAAAGTTTGTATGTCAAATTTTTTTTACAAGTCTGGATTGAAGCAGGTTGGTGTCAGTTTGCAGAATATGTATTTGATAGCAGGAAAATTAGGACTCACAGTGAATTTGCTGACAGTTTCCTATGCTATGCAAATAGCTTTGGCTTTGACCCCAAGTACCTTTTGTCCATCTATCCATCCATAAGTAGTTTACTGTGGTTTTCTTGGGATTGAACAGTATTTTCTTTGCTTTTGGTAAGCAACAATTAATGCAATAATTGTTCCAATACGGTATACAAACCATCGGTCCTTTACAATAGGAAGGTACTTAGCGGCAGCTGAGCCGGTCGTAAGCCTTTTAAACAATGGGTTTGGTAGTTAACTACTTGTCCGGCAGTTAGCGGTACGCTTGACTGCGAGGCGAGGAGCCACTTTGCTTTCGGCCGCGCTCGTGGATGGACGTGCTGCTCTTCGTCTCTCTGCCTGCTACTGTCATATGCTTTGTTTTCTTCACTGCGTGAAGGCTTTCTCACTTTTTCTTTTACTTGTATGTGTTGCAAGTACAAAAGTAAGTGCGTGTCTGTTTTACTTTTCATTTTATTATGGAAATTACTAACCAAGAGCCGGAGAAGCCCCCCTGCCCCCCCATCAACCGTTGACTATGCCAGGGTATTTGGGGGCCTTAAGTGTGGGGCCTTCCGCTCTTCCGTGGAGGTAGATTCTCATGATTTTTGTGCTTGGTGTCGAGGGCGTGAATGCTCTCGCGCCAAGACTTGTGATACATGTATCTTTTGGTCGTAGGCGCAGTGGGAGCGCTACGGGGGGAGGAAGAAGCCGCGGAAGCCGGCTAAGGAGTCGTCAGAGGACTCCCCGGCTACGCCCTTGGTCACTGATTTGTCTTCCTCCTTTCTCCCTCCGGCTCAGCTCCCTCGTATGGCTCCTTCCCCTTCTGGGGAGGTTTCTCGCTCCCTCTCCTCCCTCGATCATTCGAGCGTAGAGGAGGGGGCGAGATACCCCGACATCCAGTTCGCTCGGGCTGGGAACTATCCCCCCCGGACGGGGGGGGGCCCCCCCCCCCCCCCCCCCACTGATCTACCCGACTTTCCCTCCCTCAGATTTGCTGACCACAGGCAACGATCTCGGCAGGGCCTGGTACTCGCTGGGGCTGCAAGGGACACTGATGGTCCAGGGGCTGCTTAGTCATCTGGCGAGAGCAGCTACGCCGGTCACGCATGGGCCTACCACCACGACTACCACGACGGTATCCACACCGGGCTACGCTGCGCCGCCTCACCTGATGTATACGCAGCACGTAGCCACGGTGACCCCGACAGCCGCTGTGCAGGCTCCGCTGCCAGAGGTTTCCTTGCCCGTTGCTACACCGCCTCCTGGTTTCTCCGCTCCTGCCGCATCCCCGGACTTCCGGTGTCCCAAGAACTCACCGTTAGACCTACCTCCTGTGCAGAGGATGTTGCCGGTCCCTGCCCCACCTCCTGTTTCTGATTTCGTTGCCGCTCCAGCCTTGGTACCAGTTCCTGCCGCCGTCGTTCCTGCTTGTGGTGTTGCTGCTCCCACCCCGGGCCCTGTTGCTTCGGCAACTGCCCCCAGCTCCGTCCTGGATGGAAGACCTGACGGTGGTGCTGAGGAAGCTGACGAAGAGGAAGAGAAGAGGAGGAAGGTGTCGTCTTCGTCTTCGTCTTCTTCGTCGTTGTCGCCTGCCGCCGCTTCCCCTTCAACTTCTAAGGCCCCCAAGCTGAAGAAGAAGAAGGCTGCCTCCTCCCCCCCTAAGAATTCTCGTGTCGAGACTTCTAAGGGTTCGTCTCGCTCCAGTGGGATGGTTAGGACTTCCGTCGGTCCTCCTGTTCCTTCGGGAACTGGGCCCATCTCCTCTTCCGCGAGGAAGAAGAAGACGGGGACCGGAGGAGTGTCGGCTAGCACCGGCACTTCCTCACCTGGCGCCAGAGGTTCTGCCTCGACGCCAGGTACTGTCTCGGCCTATCGTTCGTGAGAGTCACCGAGTGTTCGCTCACCTGCGGGTGACCGGACAGCAAAGACCCAGGCATCCGAGCTCTCTCGGCGCCAGGATCCAGGCACAGGACGGAAGATTGGAGGGAGTCGCTCAGGCGACTCTCACCAGACCAGCGATCACTCTCGTGGCAACGCGCTGGTACCCAGGGCTGACGCGACGGTCCCAGACCGCTCGCGGGGTGAGGCAAGGAAGCGGTCCCCTCGGTCGCCTGAACCAGCCCCGGCTGGTCCAGGCGGCGTGATGCGCCGTGAGGATAGGCCTCGCTCCCACTGCGACAGTGGACTCTGCTGGTCCCCCGACCGCCGCTTCTGCCGGGACCGGGCGGAGAGGGGAACCAGCAGCAGCTCTTCTGATGCTCGGGACCGTCACCGCTGTCCTCGGTCCAGCCGTTCTCCCCAGGAGAGCCATTCGACCAGGCCTGCAGACCGATTGCCACAGCGGGTTGACGATCGCCTGCAACCCCCTCAGCACACGGGCTCTGCTGGTGGGCGCGGGGGGAGCGTCAGGTCTGCCTCTCCGATCCCTTCAACTTCCTCGGGCTTTACTGGAAAGAGCGAGGTGACCAGGAGCGATCACGAAGGGCGCGCCCCTCATGATCCCACCACGACGCCCTACGAACCTGGCACGGTCCTCGGACCAACCAGGTTGTACGCGCAAGTGGTAGGAGACCAGGAGGGGTCTGTCATGGTTCCTCCTGTGGAAGGAGGAGGCTCTCGGGAGGCATTCTCGTTGGAAGGGCTTGACGGTCCGTCTCCACAGGATGCAGTCACTCCCGAGATCCAGACGTCGTTCGCGGAGGTGATTGCGTTGATCCATCAGCACAACGACCTCGGAGAAGGATCACTGCTCCCACCTACCGAACCCACATCGGGCTTGGAGGCGTTCTGGAGACCTAAGAAGGAACCCAGGACGGCGGTGGGTCTGCCGCGATCAGCTTTGGCTGACAGCGTGCTGAGCCATGTGGACACTCTCGTCTCCAGACAGGAGGGTTCGCTTCAGTCCAGTAGGTCCGCTAAGCTCCTTCCTCCACCTCTAATGCGACAGAGGCGCTTTTACTTGCCTTCGGAGGACCCTCTGCCGCCCAAACAGGTTAACCTGGAGCTAGCTAGGCTAACTCTGGGGGTGTCTCTGCGCAGCTCCTGTCAGAGAACCTCTGGTTCTCGCAGCAGGAGGCACTTGCCTTGGAGTCTACCGCAATGGCAGCCTTCCAGGCAGTCTCATGGCTCGACCTGTGGTCCCTCACAGTGTCGAAAACCGCGGCCTCCTTAGGGAATATCACTCCTAAAGGAGACCCGGCTTTCGTGAGACTGTGCCAGTCTGGGGGTAGGGCTATTGCCTACCTGGCCCACCAGATGGCCAACCTGTGGGCCAACTTGGTTCTCTGGCGTAGAGACGCTGTTCTCACCCGAGTGACCAGGGCGACCGGGCGTTAGGCAGCTCTGGGTCTTTGCAACGGACCGGTGCGGAGCTCCTCCTCTCTCTTCCCGGGAGAGATGGTGGACGCTGCGGTGGAAAGACGGCGCACTGACGACAGTGACCGTTTAGTACACCAGGCAGTCTCAAAAGCGTCTGGGCAGCCTCGAGTTACTGCGGCCAAACCTAAGAGTTTGGTTAGCTCTTCCTCTGCGGCCAAGACGATCGTATCGTCAAAGCCCAAAGGAAAGGCTCTGCCTTCAACTTCTTCTAGGGCGACCGTCACCAGCACAACTCCCAGCCCTCCTTCTCACGAGGGGGGCAGGTAAGAAGAAGTCGAAGAGAGGTGGGAAACGCTAGGGACAGCGTTCCCCCTCACCTGCTGCCGGAAGTGGGGGGGTGCCTGGCGAGCCATTGGGCAACATGGCAGTGCTACGGTGCGGGGACCTGGATAGTAAACGTCCTTCGGGAGGGATATTTACTACCCTTCGAGTCTCGGCCACCCCTCACCTCCAACCCGGTCCATCTCCAAACCTACGTTCCTGGCTCGACCAAGAAGTGACGCTTCAGCAGGAAGTAGAAGCCATGCTGAGCAAACGAGCTGTGGAGATCGTTCAGGATCAGTCGCTGGGCTTCTACAGCCGCCTCTTCCTTGTGGAGAAGTCTTTTGGGGCTGGCGCCTGGTAATAGATCTCTCTCCCTTGAACCGATTCGTTCGCCAGACTCGGTTCACAATGGAAACAGCACGTTGGTGCTCGATTCCATCAGGGAGAACGACTTCATGCTTTCTGTAGATTTGAAGGACGCGTATTTCCAGATACCTGTCCATCAATCCTCCAGGAAGCACCTCTGCTTCATCCTCGACGGGACTGTGTACCAGTTCAGGGCACTTTGTTTCGGTCTCTCAACCGCCCCACAGGTGTTCACGCGAGTGTTCACGCTGGTGTCTGCTTGGGCCCACTCGGTAGGGATACGTCTCTTGAGGTATCTCGACGATTGGTTAGTCCTGGTTAGCTCCGGCTCGCAGTTGTGCAGGACAGAGATCGACTCCTCGAATTCTGCCGCGAACTGGGAATCGTGGTGAATCACGAGAAGTCAGAGCTCGAACCCAAGCAGAGGATGAAGTACCTGGGCATGCTGATCGACACGGCAGCAGGGCGAGTCTTCCCCGCAGACTCGCGGATCAGCAGATTCAGGGAGGCAGTAAGACGGTTCCTGTCTCGACAGGAGCAACCAGCTCAGCAGTGGCAAGTCGTGATCGGCCACCTGTTGTCTCTCGAGGAGCTAGTCCCTCACGGGCGTCTTCACCTGCAGTCTCTTCAATGGAGACTAAAGGAGTGTTGGTCACAGGCAAGGGACCCTCCCTTCTTCCCCGTGTCCCTCACGGAGGAGGTGAGGCAGGACCTAGCCTGGTGGCTGGACGACAGGAACCTCGTAAGAGGAGCGACTCTTTGCACCCCCCCCCTCCCCATCACGACAAGCACCTTCACATCACTGTCCTGGAGCTCAAGGCAGCGTTCCTCGCTCTCCAAGAGTTCCGGAACTGTCTGGTGGGACACTCAGTGGTGTTGATGTGCGAAAACACCACAGTAGTGGCATACATCAACAAGCAAGGGGGTCTAGTGTCCCTCCCGTTGCACCAGTTGACGCTGCAGGTGCACGAGTGGGCCGCGGCACACTCAATAGAGTTGTCGGCTCGCTACATTCTAGGCAAGAGGAATGTGGTAGCCTACAAGCTCAGTCGTCGGGATCAGGTGATAGGAACCGAGTGTTTCCTTCACCCAGACGTGGCAGAAAGGCTGTTCAACCTGTGGGGGCGTCCAGTCGTGGATCTGTTCGCCACCCGGCACAACAGAAAACTCCAGGTTCTCTTCTCAATCGTGCCGGACCCATGGACAGCTGCAGAGGACGCCCTTCAGCATCCGTGGGACAATCTCTTCGTCTACGCCTTCCCCCCATTCTGTCTGATTCGCAAAGTGATCAGCAGGGCGCTGATCACTGCGAATCTTCAGATAATTCTGGTGGTTCCCAAACGACCTCAAGCCGTTCGGTATCAGGACCTGCTGGCTCTGCTTGCCGGAGAGCCGAGAGATTCCCCCCTGGCACAACCTTCTGTGCCAGCCACACGTGGAACGGTACCACCGATCCGTTGAGTCCCTGTGTCTTCACGGCTGGCTTCTATCCACCATCTCTTGCGAGCGAGAGGCTTTTCTCGCAGCGCAGCGACAGAGATGGCTGGATACCTTAGACAGTCCTCTGCGGCTGTCTACCAGGGGAAGTGGTCCGTCTCTGCAATTAAGGGCTACAGAGCCGCCCTGGCCTTAGTCATTAAATTGCGAGGTGTGGATATCTCCTCTTCTTTCGAGATCTCCCTCCTAATGAAGAGCTTCAAGAGGTCTTGCCCACCCAGGGAACTCAGGCCCCTGGGGTGGGATGTGACTTTCGTCCTTAGGAGTTTGACTCGCAGACCCTTCGAGCCACTCCAAGAGTCGTCAGACAGGGATCTGACCCTCAAGACCCTCTTCTTGCTGGCCCTGGCATCAGCAAAGAGAATAGGCGAACTTCATGGTCTTTCCTTCAACGTTAAGCATTCCAGGGGATGGGGATCGGTGACGCTCGATTTCGTCCCGAACTTCGTAGCGAAGACTCAGAAGCCTTCGGTCCCTGATGACCGGTTCGAGTCCTTCATGATCCCCTCCCTGAAAAATTTCACTGGCACCTCAGGCCTGAGTGTCGACGCCTCTTCGCTAGCACCAGGGTTACCAAGAAAAAGGTTTCCAAGAACACACTTTCTTTCTGGCTGCATGAGGTGATCAGGAGGGCTTACGAGACAGCTGACAGTGACGACACCCGTACCCTTCGTCCGAGAGCCCACGAAGTCAGAGGTATTGGTCCAACCCTTACATTCCGCAAGAACTTCTCCCAGGCACAGGTACTGAAGGCAGGGGTTTGGGCCAACTAGACCACCTTCACTTCTTTTTACCTTTGGGATATCACCCACAGGTCCTTGGACACCTTTTCCTTGGGACCCGTGGTGGCTGCTCAACAAGTTGTGTAGTCTACCCAGCACCCGAGTGGACAGAACAGCATCGCATCCTTGTGTGACTGTATGCATGGACGAGTGAAAGAGAGTGTGACTGGCTTCTCTTCCTCCTTCATTCTTCCCTCTACCTGTGGGCAGAGGGCCACGGTCGTCATTACGCTGAACAGGAGGCCGATGCAGGTAAGCTACACAACTGAGCCCCATTCTATCCCTTTTAGTAGGGATAGAAGTGTTTATCCACCACTCCCCAACAAGGGGGGGGAGTGGAAGCCAACAAGAGACAAACCCATAACTTTACCTTGGCTCTTGAAGTAGGAACTAGTTCTTGCTTTTTGCTATTTATAAGAGGTACGCTTGCCTCCCTCTTATAAATTTGGTCCAGAAGTCTGACCACTGATCCTGCGGTGCACACCCCGATCAGCTGGGTAGAGGCTAGGATCCCTCCCTCTGCTCTTACGACCAGGGAGGGAATCCAAGGTAGGACGAACACCAGTCTGTTCATAAGACTCATATTCCACCCACCAATAAGTGAATCTTCCTATTGTTAAGGACCGATGGTTTGTATACCGTATCGGAACAAATAACAATTTGTCGAAAATTGTATTTTTCCTAACTATACAAACCTGAGGTCCTTTACATATAGTCCCACCTCATGCCACCCCTCACTCTGCGTTTCCTGGGCCTCAAGCAAAGTGGCTCCTCACCTCGCAGTCGAGCGTACCGCTAACTGCCGGACAAGTAGTTAACTACCGAACCCCTTGTTTAAAAGGCTTACAACCGGTTCAGCTGCTGCTAAGTACCTTCCTATTGTAAAGGACCTCAGGTTTGTATAGTTAGGAAAAATACAATTTTCAACAAATTGTTATTTTTACCCAAGAAAAATTTAGATGTCTGAAAGTAAAGTTCAAGTTCTGTAATGGAATTGGGAGATCATCAATGGTATCACATAGGGATTCAAAAGTTTTAGGGAAGTAACATGTTTACAGCTAAGATATGCTTATTCAATACTGGAAGTTAAAAGAGGATGTCAAATTTTTGTATGGGCAAAAAGTTAAAAGTAGTCTTTTTACAGGGCCCTGGCTTGAAGGAGAAGATTGGACTGAAAAGTTTCGACGTGTGATTACAGAGAGGCTTGGTATTGCCACTGGTGGAGAACCTTATCATGACATACGATTTAACCTTATGGCAGTTGTTCCAGATAAGATTACAGCTTATAAAAGGAAACTGGTTGCTCTTAGAAGGCACAGGTAAAATAGTTGTAAGGTTTGAACTTAGAGGTCAAGAACTGTCTTATGTTTTGCAACAACGCATAAACTTTTATGAATAACAAAGTAAGTGGTGAAGGCACTATAGAGTCTTTCATCCAGAATCTTAGGGATCAACCGTGTTATGAATTACTGGTGTTTTCCTAAGGACATGCAAACTGTTGCCTTTTATATAGGAATATTCTACATTGAGAGCTGGAATTGATCAATTAGATCTTGGTAAGATGGCAGTTGATATATGAAGGGGCTAAGTGGGGAGAGTACAGTCACATCTCAATTAACATGTGCTTAATTAACATGTTTTCAATTTACCTCAAGCTAGAAAATATTGAAAAATGTTTTAAAAAAAACACGAATTTTGATTTAATGTGAATTGGCTCCCGAGCGTTGTTTTTAAATTACCCGGGCATAAGCATCATCTAGCGGAAGCAGGCGAACTTACTGAGTAGTGATTTAAATTGCTACACTGTTATGCTAGAGAACAGGAAGAAGGCAATACAGACCAAACTGGAGCAATTTTTCAAGAAAAACCGAAGAATCGTAAGAAGACGACGAGCGAGGGGGGGGTTGAAGACGTAGGGTGATGCGCACTGCAGATGACAGCCGTTGACATAACCAAAGACATAGCACAGTGCACTGTAGATTTTTATTAATAAAGCAGAAGATTTTGTTCTGTTTCTTTTTTGTTTGACCTTCATAGTACATGTAATAATAATGCAGTACAGAGTTCCCCAAGTCCAGGAACGTAACCCCCCGTATTACTGTTATTTCTTATAGGAAAAATATGTTTAAATAACGCATTTTTAATTATCACGCTGTCTCCAGGAATGTAACCCTCGTGTTAATTGAGAGGTGACTGTACCCTTTGCTCACAATCACATTCACTTTTCTAATATTTGGAGAAGGGGACTAAGTGGGGTTGTATCCTTCACTCACCAACACGTTCACTTTTCTTTTGGTTACCATAGAGAAAAGAAATTGCACTTTTCTGTACTTACTTGATTGTTGAGAGGTTTGGATTGTTCCTACACGATATACAAACCCTTGGTCCTTTGGTCCTTTACAATAGGAATTACTTAAGGAGAAGCCTAGATACAGCCACTGAACTTTCAAACAAGGTGGTTCGGTAGTTAACTACCAGGGTAGTTGGGAGTCCCTCCCGACTGGATGTCAACATTCCAATTTCCTTTCAGCCATTGTCTAGAGAAGATGTGTTTTTATCACTCTATGCCCAAGTGTTTTTGCTGTGCTCTCTTTATACCTTTATGGTGGGATCTTTTCTTTTTTGTTTTGTGTATGTATATGATGTTGATTGTGTGTTTTGATTATATTGATAACAATCATGTTAATCTACAAATCATTTAATTCCAAGAAGGCTGCCTTCTCCCTGCATGTATGCCTGGGTGTTGGTCTCATGAGCAGTTAGGTTTGAAGGGAAAAAGCACCGCCACCCGAGGAAGGCTTTGTATGGGGTTAATGGCCCCAACAACACCCATGGTTGCCGACCCTTCATCGTAGTTCCTCTCTCTTGGCAAGCTTCCTGTCCTTGCTCCTTCTCCTTCAGGGGGAATCTCGCCATCATCTTCCTCTTACAATTCATGATCGGAGGAAGGAGGGGGGGAAACTCCCACCACTAACCTGACTTTTGCTTCCATAGGTGTCGAGTCAGAGCTGCAACAGGTGTGGGGTTCTCTAGTCCTAACAGGGCTCCCTCATCGAGTGGGTTATTGGCTCACCTGAGCAGACTTTCAATGGTGACCCATGCCTCCTTACCACCACCACAGCCACTGTGACAACACATAGGTTTGCCCCAGTGCTGACTGGTGTTTGCCCACCACCCCACCAATGTGACTCCTTGGTGGTGATGGGCAACCACCTCCATATGCCAGCCCCTGTAATATCTGTGCCGCCTCCTCTTGGTTTCAAGGTGGCACCTCTGCCTGCTCCTGCTGTGGTACTATCCCCGATGGTAGTGCCTGAGTGTACTCCACCCTTGGTGAGTGCCATGGTGATGACCTCTGTTACAGTTTCTGGATCTGTCCCTGCTCCTGTCCAGTCATCTGCTGCCCCTTGGATCTGACTGCCATCCTGCGGAAGCTGACGAAGATGAGTTCTTGGAAGGTGCCATCATCTTCGTCTTCATCTTCGTCATCGTCTTCTGATGCCTCCTCAGTTCTCTCTTCTAAGACTTCATGGCCTAAGAAGAGGAAGGTAGCCTCTCCGCCCCCAAGAAGCCTCTTCATGGGACTTTGAAGAGTCTGCCTCCTGAAACAAAAATGCATACTTTAATATTAATGGGTGTCAACGTATACATTTTTGTTTCAGGAAAACTTTCCTGTTTTCTTTTCTTTTGTACAGGTTTGAGATGTACAAATAATCAGATAATACTTTTTGACATTTCATGGGTACAATTTAAGCAATGGCTTAATGTTATGAAACTTTCTGATCTTTTCTATTTTAAAATTTGAACTTAGGTTTGATAATGGCATTTTGATTGTTGAATGCACCAGCGCTGGATGAACAAGAGTTTTGGAAATTGTTTGTCACTTTTTTCTGAAATTTGGCTATACATATGGCATATTTGTTCATACATAGAACAAACCTGGGATCTTGACCGTAGGATAAATCTTCTAGCTCCAGCTAGAACCAGTAAAAAATTCTATAGAACTGAATGTGCAAGGAACCGGTGGCATCTGTCCTCTGTCATGAGTTAGGTGGAACAGCCATGACCCAAGCTGGGCCTTGTGACGTCTGTTTTCTTCTTACCACCTTTGAGTGAGGGCGTCTTGTTCTTTCTCTCCTCCCTAAAGCTGGTTTTTGTTTGCCATTGTTTTCTTTCTGTATTTTAGTGTGAAGGATTTGTGTGCTTGTGGTGAAGAGTTGTGTTATCATGGATTCCCATAACCCTCCTGCTGGCTCCAACTCTAGATCCAGGAAACCTCAGAGGTTGTGCCCTGGTGTAGGAGGTTTCCCTTGTTCACGCTTCTGTAAATATGGATCCTCATTCAGCGAGCAGTAGGTCCTTACAGACCTTACAGACCTTACAGTTCGTTCGGGTTGCCCAGGTCCCTCAGTGTGAGGCACCTCTAATGTCTACCAGAGAGTTGCTAGTACATCTTCGGTATATTTTGCATCTTCCAATCTTGGATGGTCTGGGATGCAGTTTAGATATTTGTCGAGCTTATTCTTAAACATCTACGCTCAATCATGATATATTCCTCAGATGAGCTGGCAACGCATTGAATAGACGCTGCATTATCGATGCTGGTGCGTAGTGGATTAATGTCCTGTGTGCTTTCCTTATTTTTCCTGGTATAGTTTTGGGCACTATTAATCTACCTCTGCTTGCTCTTTCTGATATTTTTAGTTCCATGATATTTTCTGCTATTCCTTCTATCTGTTTCCATGCCTGAATTATCATGTAGCGTTCTCTTCTCCTTTCTAGACTATATAATTTTAAGGATTGTAGTCTTTCCCAGTAGTCAAGGTCTTTAACTTCTTCTATTCATAGCTGTAAAGGACCTTTGTACACTCTCTATTTGGTGCAATATCTTTTGATAGTGTGGGTACCATATCATATTGCAATATTCAAGTGGACTACGAAACATATGTTTTATAAAGCATAATCATGTGTTCCAAGCCTTTTTCTTGTTTTTGAAGTGCCGTAACAACATTCCCATTTTTGCTTTACACTTTGCCAACAGAATTGCTATTTGATCATTGCATAACATATTCCTATTCAACATCACACCAAGGTCTTTAACTGCTTCCTTATTTGTGATGTCTCATTATTAGGTCCCCTATATGCATAGCTTTCTTTCTCTGTCTCCATAATTTATTGATTCAAAGTGCAGAGCAAATGTACGTAATATTACTAATACTTGTTCAGGATGTCATTCTTGGTTGGTGGGTCAGTGGAAGAGGTTCTCCAAGAAGGGACAGCACAAGAGGAGGAAGATGATGCCATCCTTGTTGGTTGAGTTCAGCCTCCTCTTGAGCCTGTCCCTTCTTTTAAGAGGCCTATTCCAGTTGCTTTGTCTTCTGTACTAGGTTTTTCCCATGCCCCTTCCTGTTCTTCTGATTTGTCAAGGGAAGTTTTGGAAGATTTTCTTGTCTAATTATACCTTGTCTTTCCCTTCAGGGAGGGCAAGGGAAGCATTGCCATATTTGTCCCTCTTTCCAGCCTCTGATGCACAGAAGATGGTGCGTTTGGACATCGTTAGGCCTCTCAGAAGTAACAACTTTGGCTGGTCTGTTGCCTCACCGCTTGGCTTCTTGCTACCCAGTATACCATCTATCATGGCTGTTCCTACTCCCCAGGGTCTCCACTATATGGGTTCTCCTCATACTGCGACATTTAGCAGGATGCATATGGTACAACAGCGCGTCATTTTGGGTCACCCATTGTTCTGCCAATATTGGTACCAACAGCCTCCTCATGTGATTCATCTACTGTTGTGACATCACAGCCAGATCCCCCCATGATGTCACAGCCTGCCACTACAATAATGTCATCAACAACCCCGTCTACAGATTTCCTAGTCAAAGAAGAGTTGGAGAGCCTGGATTCTGTGATTGAAGAGAAGTGTAATCATGCTTTTAAGAGGAAGAGACATGAATCTTCTTTTCATCTTCTTCATCATTGTCAGCATCACAGTCATCCGTTTCCCCTGTGCATTCTCCAGTCAAGTATTGGAGAATTAGGGACTTCGTGTCTGGTCCTAGTATCAAGAAAAGAAGCACTATTTCTTCTTCTTTGAGCTGGGACAGTCACATCTCAGTCAGGAGAAGTGTTCCAGAATCGGCAGTGGCTCCAAAGTCATCAGCTGCTCATGGCCGTGGTTCTCCCATGTTTGTTCGTCCTCAAAAGGTGATGGATGTAGTGGATATTGGAACTGCCTCCGCCTTTGGCTTTTGGTCGTGGATGAAGTTGGGACATCTGCAAGTACTGTATGGACGTATGTGGATGGTACTGTTTGTACATTGGCCTCCGATGCACAAAGGCCCCTCTCTAATTGGAAATGCAAAGTATACCCTGCGTCCCATTCGACGATTAAAGTTCGGAGGAAGGATGTCAACACTCCAATCAAGAGATCTCAGGTTACAGATTTTTCTGATAACAGCCGTGCAAAGGCAAACGTCTGCAGTTTCTAGGCCTGTAGAGGATGGGAATAGCAGTCGTCCGTCGGGCCGTCAATCCAGGTCTCATTCGCCCAGTATTGTTCTTGGTTCCTCTTCAGTGGGTCACGACCAAAGGAGCTTGAGTTGGCATAGTCATGATTTGTCTCTGGAACAGTTGGATGTAAGGAGAATTCATGTTTAGGATCGGGGAGCAGAGACCACGGCCGACGTCGCAGACTGGATCAAGGAATAGAGACCATGGCCTACATTCGTCTTCCCCAGGCCATGGACATGACATGACCAGGCCACAGGAGGATTCATGTCCATTGGGTGAAAATGGTTCATCGATGGCCAGAGTGAGTCTTCGGGGTCTTTCTGTTCCCTCCACTTCGGGTTGTCAGATCCCACACAAGGTGGAGGATTTGGATAACCAGGATTTTCTTTTCTCTTATGTACGTAGAGGTTATAGATCTGATTTGTCAATTCAATAATCTTTTTAAGAGGACTGAAACTCCTTCCACGATCTCTCCTACAAGTATTGAAGCCCTTTTAGTGCCTAAAAAGAGTTGCCATGCTCCAGTCATGTGGATTTGGTCCTTCATCATGTGAATTTGTTGATCTCGGGCCAGGATAACTTGTTACAGTCGAACAGATCTTTCAAGTTTCTCCCAGCCCCACTACTTCAGCAAAGGAGGTATTATACAACACCTATTGTTCCGCTACTGAGTAGACAGATCAACTGGACATCGTGCCAAGAAGCAGCTGCTTTATAGTTGACGGCATCTTCTATCTTCCAGACAACATCTTGGTTAGATTTATGATCGATAGCTGTGGCCAAATACTGATCTTTTTAAGAGGACTGAAACTCATTCCACGATCTCTCCTACAAGTATTGAAGCCCCTTTTAGTGCCTAAAAAGGAAGTTAAGACTTCCTTGAGTTGCCATGCTCCAGTCATGAGGATTCTGTCGTTCATCATGTGAATTCATTGATCTTGAGATGGTGGGATAACTCATTACAGTTGAACAGATCTTTCAAGTTTCTCCCAGCCCCACTACCTCATCATAGGAGGTATTATACAACACCTATTGTTCGGCTACTGAGTAGACAGATCAGTCCGGTCATCGTGCCAAGAAGCAGCTGCTTTAGAGTTGACGGCATCTTCTATCTTCAGACAGCATCTTGGTTAGACTTATGATTGACAGCTGTGGCCAAAGTTACATTGTCTACTTCTGTAATAAGTTCAGTGGATGGTTCTAAGGCCATCTCATTCTTGACAGACCTCAGTGCTAATGTATGGACAAATATTTTGTTGAGAAGGGATGCAGCCCTAGCCAAGATAGTGGATGCGGACTCCTTATTGTCACTTAGGAATGGTGATATTTTGGAATTTCAGTTGCTGCTGCTGAAAGATACTCTGGAGGCAGTCATTGACAGTGGTCAGTCTGATACGAACAATAGGGTAGTACAGCAGGCAGTAAGTAAATCTGCTGTTAGTCGACCTGATATCGGAAGACGGACCCAACAACCTGCACCAAAGAAGACTGTGAAACCTGCTCCTGTGCCTAAACCTCCTCAATTGGCCTCTTCAATGAAGAAACCAACTCAACAACAGCCCTTTCAGAGCCAGGCTACAAGAGGGGGGAAAATAGGGGCAGAGGTAGAGGTACGAGGTACTGAGAGTGGAAGCCATTCCCCACTCATTGCCACCAGTGGGGGGATGCCTGGCAAGCCATTGATCTATGTGGCAGAGTTATAGGGTGGAGCCGTGGGTAGTAGATGTCATTTGGGTGAGTTATATAATACTCCCATTCAACTTCACTGGGCTTCTATCAGGTCACCCTCTCCACCTCTCTTACAATTCAGTCCAGGATTTAAAAAATACCTAGTATACTGCAAGAGGAAGTGAAGATGATGGAGAGGGGAGCAGTAGAACGTCCTTCTGCAGGATTCTACATCCTAATCTTCCTGGTCCCAAAGGCCAATGGTGATTGGAGGACAGTCATAGATCTATCAGTGTTGAACATGTTCGTCAGGAAGACAAAGTTCAAAATGGAGACTCCACAAATAATCTTAGAGGCAGTCAGGAACAACAAATTTAGGCTTACTATTGACTTGGACACACACTTCCAGATCCCAATCCATCCTTCCTCCTGGAAGTTTCTTCACTTCAGTCTTGGGGAAAAGGTGTTTCAATTTAGGGTACTTTGCCTTGGCTTGACAATGTTTCTGCAGGTGTTCACAAGTGTTTGCTTTGGTATCGGAACTTCTACTGTAGTCAGACGTTTGTTCCAAAGGCTGGGGGGGTCTCATCTAAGAGGACCTTCAGACCTACGGGAAGTGGAGTTGGCAGGACAGTCGACTGCACATCAATGTGCTGAAGATGAAGGCAGCATTCCCAGCACTTCAGCATTTCAAGAGAGGATGATAGGGCATTTCGTTGTCTTGATGTTTAACAACACAATGGTAGTAGTTTATGTGAACCAGCGGGTGGGGGAGACTGGGTTCTCACCAACTTCACCTAATAAGGTCCAGTTACATCAGTGGGCTGTCGACAACTCAGTGGATCTTATGGGCAGGACATTTCAGGCAAAATGAATGTAGTGTCCAACAAACTAAGCCGGTGGAGACAGATTCTGGGAACAAAGTGGTCTCTGCATGAGGAGATTGCGGGCAGGCTGTTTCGCGTAGGTGGAAGGCCAATGATAGGCCTCTTTGCTACAAGATTCAACAGGAAGCTAGAGGATTGTTCGTTAGTCCCAGACACATTTGTAGTGGCGAAGGACAACCTGGACATGTATGCTCTCACTCCTTTGTGGCCCCAAGCAGAATGGTTTCCAAATCTGCTGTCGCTGCTCCCAGAGGTTCTGAGAGAGATATCTCCCTGGTACAATCTGCTTTGTAAACCTCTTGTGGAGAGGTATCATCAGTTGATAAAGTCCCTATCTCTTCACTGATGGAGACTATCAATATCTTGTGCGAGCGAGAGGCTTTTCTTGAAGAACAGCGTCTCTGAAGGCAGGTTATTTCAGAAAATTCTCCACGGCTGTGTACCAGGGAAAGTGGTCCAAAAACTGTGATTGGTGTCATAGACGGGATTCCTAACCTCTGTTCAACAGATAGCCGATTTCCTAGTTTTTCTCAGAGCAAAAAAAGTACTATCTGTTTCATTCATAAAGGGTTATAGGGCTGCATTGGTTTTAGTTCTACGTATGAAGGGTGTGGATATAACTACATCTTGGGGGATATCTATGCTGATTAAGAGCTTTGAGTAGTCCTGTTTCCCTACAGAGTTCAAGTCTTCAGTTGGGATTTGACTCTTGTACTGACTAACCTTACTCTAGCCTCCTTTTAACTGCTGCAGCAGGCTTTAGATAGACTTTTGACACTGAAGGCAGTCTTTTTGCTAGCCATAACGTTGGCAAAAAGGGTAGGCAAATTACATGGTTTGTCTTATGATGTCAAACATACCAGGGGTTGGAGGTCAGTAGTTTTCGAATTTGGCCCCAGATTTGTTGCTAAAACTCAAAATCCCTCAATTCATGTTGAAAGATTTGTCTCCTTTTCTATAGCTTCTTTGGGAGATCTTGTTGACAATGACCCTGATGAAATGTTGGTATGTCCTGTCAGAACATTGCATGCTTATCTAAAAAAAGCTCGACATCTCAAACCGTGATATTTAAAGACTTTTTGTTAGCCAAGGCCAGGTCACAAGAGAAGTTTCCAAGGATACTATCTCATTCTGGTTACGAGAAATGATCACAAATGCTTATTCATCATCGTCAGTTGCTTCAGCGAATATTGTGCATGCAAAGGTGCATGACAGAGTTCTAAGTTCCTATTTAGCATTCGAGAGAAATTTATCTTCATAGAATTTTGAATGCTGGTTTATGGTGTTGCCAAACCATGTTCACTGCCTTCTTTATTAAGGATATTGCCCACTTGGGCACTTTTTCCTTGGGTCTGTTGGTGGCTGCTCAACAAGTTGTGTAGATGAGCTACACGACTTGTTGTGTAACTCATCTCATTCATTTCACTTTCATACCATCATCTTAGGCTTGATACAAACTGTCCCCTGGCGGGACAGTTTGTATCAAGCCTAAGATGATGGTATGAAAGTGAAATGAATGAGATGACTGGTACCTTTTTCTTTTCTCCTTTCCATCTTTTCTGTACTTATGGGCGGTATGAAGATTGTCTCATTATGAGCTGGAATGGGCATGATGCAGGTGAGTACAGTGGCCATGCCGTTAGAATAATAATTAATTAATGAAGTTACCTTGCAGTAGTAAAACATTCCTCTCTTCAGCAAGGAAAGAGAGAGATGATAACAAACCTACATAAGTGGCTACATTGGTTTGTTATTTGAACAGATAGCTCTCTTCTTCCGCTTATGCAATGAATTTTGACATTGTATTGAAACCCAGAAGACTGAACCTATGTTATACACATATCTAAGGTTCAGAGGTGTAGGTCTTCTTCCTTAGAATTCTCTTATACAAGAAGAATGACCAGGTGTGGCAAACCTCCAGTTGGTTAATGATACTTACCTCCCACCAAGAGTAAGTCTGTCCTAATGTTATGACCTCAGGTTTGATCCATGTATGAACAAATGACAAATTTTAAGAATGATTTGTATTTTTCATAACTAACAAGCCTACGGTCATAACATTTAAGGCATACCTCTAACCACTCCTCTGCCAGTTTAACATGGGTGGGAAGAATAACAGATATCACGAAACACAGCTTGGGTCGGTGGCTGTTCCACCTAACTTGCATATACAATTCTGTTGAATTTTTTCCGGTTCCAGTTGGCGCTAGAAGATTTACCCCAATGTTAAGACCACAGGTTTGTTTGTCATGAAAAATACAAATTATTTTAAAGATTTGTCATTGTTCATATGCGGAACAAACCTTCAGGCTTAACAACAGGATAATCTTCTAGTCCCAGCTAGAAACTGGTCAAAAAACAATCAAATATTGTAATGCAAGGAATCTGTGGCATCTAGCAACAATGTGTACATGAGGTTAAGACCAGTCACCAACCACATCTGCAGTCAGTGACACACTTAGTCTTTCTTCAACTGCCTTGGAGTGTATGCTCACATTTGCTCTCCTGCGCAAGCCAGTTTCTTTGTTTTGCCCGTGATTTATTTATGCTTTTGATTGTGTGCCTTCTGTGTGTCATCATGGATTTAGCCAAGAAGACTAGGATCTGTCAATGCTTGTGCGCAGCAGTTCAAGGATTTCCCTGTTCCAGGTTTATAGCTTCTTCTCTGACAGGCCTCCAGTAGACTTGCAGTTTGAATTTTTGTAATATAACTTATCCTTGCCCAGAATGTTGTTCCTGGCACATGTCACAGTGGAAGAGTTTCTGCAAGAAGAGGGAGCACTGTATGATGGCTACTTGTCCTTGGAGAGATTTTTTGCCTCCCCCGAGTGGACAGTGCTGCTTCCCCTTTGCTTTTTTTTCCTTTGATGCCCTGTCTCATGCCTTTTCTTCCATTGATTCGTCTTTGGAAGTGTCAGCAGATCCACAGGGTGATTTTCTGTATAATGTTGCCCCATCTCGCAGAAGGTATTCTCCCTCCTGGGAGAGAAGAGATGACGCCATCCTCCTCTTATGTTTCAGATATGGATTCGCACAAGATGGCGGCTGTATGGGCTTCCCTAGGCCTGCAAGAGTTTCAGGATCAAGAGGTGTTGATGAGCACGTGGCATATGTCAACAAGCAAGTGGGCCTGGTATCCCTTCCACTTAATCAGTTGACACTGCAGGTGCGCAAGTGGGCAGTAACTCACTCAGTAGAGCTGTCAGCCAGATACATACCAGGAAAGGAAAATGTAGTGGCAGACAAGCTTAGTTGCCAGGATCAAATGTAGTAGGGACAAAGTTGCCTCTTCACATAGACATTACAGAAAGGCTGTTTGAGGTATGGGGTCACCCTTCTATCGATCTGTCAGAGGCATGGAACTCTTCCTCGTTCTGTTCAACCAGGAAGAGAATCCAGGTGTGGCAAACTTCAGTCAGTTCAGAGACTTACTCAGATTCCTCCCTTCAAGAAGTAAGTCTTCCTATTGTAAAGGACCAATGGTTTATATATTTTGTAGGAACACATGACAAATTTTTTAAGTAATTTGTATTTTTCCTAATTATACAAACCTGAGGGCCTTCACAGTTTTATGCCCACCTCATGCACCCCTCAGTCTGTTACCTCTGCCAAAAGGCAAATTGGAATGTTAAAAGGGGAACTTCTGGTTAATAGCCATTAAATTTTGTCAAACAGAGCTTTTAATAAGCTAAAAAATGAGACATTGTTCGAATCTGTATGTAATCCGATTTTGTACAATTTAATTTCAAAGTAGCGCCGAGGTACTTCAGTGGAGAGCGCCATTTATCCAGAATTCGACCATATTGCCATCTGGCAGATTAGTACTGATAACGCAGTGCCATGGTCGCCTCACAATAACAAGCGCAGTGAAGCACGCATATTGTGCTGTATTTGTCCTCGGTACTGCCTTCGTGTTTAGGTCAATTGACATTCAAAATACAGGTAGCCCGCAGTTACCGTCTTTATCGGTTAGCAGCATTTCAGTTTTACGGCGCTTGTTGGAACTATAATTCATAACTGGGTTTTACATTCCGTAGGGTTTATGGTGCCGTTGTTATGCATCTTTTCCTCTGCTCTTTTAAAAAGTTATCCTTTACAGTGGTACCTCGACATACGAAAGGCTCAACTTACGAAAAACTCGAGATAAGAAAGCAAATACAAAAAATTTTACGGGTCTACAAACGAAAATGGCTCAAGTTATGAAAGGTTGTTGCTGTTAAGTCCCTAGATTGCCCGAACTACCAAGAACAATTTTAAAAACTAGCGCCCCGCCAACTGAGTAAACTCGCCACCATCCTCCTGCTCTCCCATTGGTTCCTGATGCTAGTCACCCCATAAGATCCTGCTCTCCTATTGGTCAGCATCTACCCCTTGTGCTTTATATATTCTATTGGTAAAAGGATGCTGTAAATTGAAAAAATTATTCATGCAATACATTTAATAAAAAAAAATTAGGTAAAGATAGAATAAAGAATAGAAATGAATAGTTATTATTATGTTTGGTAGTTTCAGTAGTTGAACGAGAGATAACGAAAATTTATAGCTTACTGTGTACTAGGAAAAGTGATTGCTTGGCGATCGTTCGGTACTCGTAAGTGCTGGATGTAACAGAAGTTTGGAAGTTTTTTTTTTTTTTTTTTTTTTTTTTTTTTTTATTATAGTTAATGGTTACTTAATAATTATTTGAAATGAGTACATGCTATACATTTAATAAAAAAAATTGTGAATTAGATATAAAATATAAAATAAATCAGACTGCCATCATCGAAGCCAACAAATACGTATTTTCTAGAATTCTTCTGTTTTAATATTACGTTTGTATGTTTCATTATAGCTGTCAGTAACTCGGTATCTCCATTAGGTAAAGATTGAATAAAGAATAGAAAATGAATAGTTATTATACTGTTAGGTAGTTTCATTAGTTGAAGAGAGATACTAATGAAAATTTATGGCTTACTGTGTCCTAGGAAAAGTGATTGCTTGGCGATCGTTCGGTACTCGTAAGAGCTGAATGTAAACAAACAATTGGAAGGGTTTTTTTTTTTTTTTTTTTTTTTTTTTTTTTTTTTTTTTTTTTTTTTTTTTTGTTTTTTTTTTTTTTTTTTTTTTTTTTTTTTTTTTTTTTTTTTTTGTATTATAGTTAATGATTAATTAATAATTATTTGAAATGCATACATACTGATTATTTATACATTTTATTGGCATATTCTAAGCTTTTAGCTTCTTAGGTTTAGATGTCAGAATCATAGACTAGGCTACAGTAGCAACCGCTAACATAGGCTAGGCTCATTGCTAAGGGACATATGCTAAAGTCCTAATATACTTACTCAAGTATGTACAGTATTTTTTTTTTTTGTTTTGCCTTTTTGGAGTCATATTTCTTCCGTCGGATCGGCGTCGTAACCCTAGAACATGTGTTGTAAGCCTGGAAATATATTTCTGGGGTGGTTTTTGTAGGGCTTGGAACGGATTAGGCATTTTACATGTATGCAGTTCGAAGATACTGAAAAACTCATGTTACGAAGGCCGCCTCGTAACGGATTAATTTCATATCTCGAGGTACCACTGTACTTCGCTTTATCTAGTAATACTGTATGTAGTCTTGTAATACTATTTGTGTTATAAAGTACAAACAAACCGATCATGTTTTGGTTTGGAAAAGTCAGGTGAGGGCGGAGGTAAGATTATTTTGCTGTATTTAACTCAATTCAGAGCAATTTTCATGCTTCTATTTAGCGTAAAATAATCTTTAGAAACACTATTCATATGTGACAAGGTTATTTTTCTTTATGAAGAGTTTGAAGTTGAAAATTGATGTAAATAAGTGAACTAAACGTGGTTATTTTTTTCTTTGATAGATGGCGCTGTTGTCTGGTTATCGGTACATATTTCGGTACTTGCCAAAGCACCAAGAGATCCTCCTAAAATACAAACATAACGAATATGCATCTATTCCTTGGCTCTTGAAAAAGTTATGCTTTACTTCACTGTATCCAATAATAGTGTATTTAATCTCATATTACTACGTATAGTTGTATAAAATACAAACAAAGTGATCCATGTTTTGCTTTGGAAAAATCAGCTGAGGGCAGAGGCAGGGTTATTTCGCCCTACTTAACTCTATTTTCTTGCTTCTATTTAGCGTAAACAGGTCATTTTTTGTTATGTGAAAGTCATTAACAGTGTGAACATTGTTTTCTCAGCTTCAGCTACAAATGCGGCTTAAATTTAGCAGTACATATTCTATACTATATCTCCGTGCCGGTATTTTCTCCTTAGTGAATAAATGTATAACATGAAAATATATCGGTCCTATTCTACTTAATGTCATTTGTAACAAAACCAGTAATTTGTTACATTGTACGATGGCTGAAATGCAAGCAAAACGTTGTTATCATGTTCGGTTGCGGTGTTGTAGCAAAACAACTGTTGTTATTCAGTTGGTTATTGGTGCAACGTTTAAGTAACGATTATAACAATACTAACGATACTTATCATTATCATTTGCTTTTTTAGCTGATTTAACTAGAAATAAAGAGATGGAGGAAACATTAGGCAAAATATCTGGCCGTAACACTGTCTAAGACATAATCAATGAGTCTAGGGCACCGCAAAAGGGATTGTGACGCCCATAGACTTTTGAATTTTTGTTTTGGTTAGAGGCGAATTCGCTTAGCGTCGGGCCCACAGGGCCGGAGCCCCTGCCGTTAACCGGGTGCTGCCTGTAGCATCAATTATGCCAACTTGATTGGCGTTTGGTTGTGCCAATACTTCTGGCAAGTGTCCAGAAGGCACATCATTCCACAGGATTCCGTTAAATAGAGAGAAATCAAGTTGCTGGCTGATGGCTCTTCAAAGGGAGGATATCAATATCAAAACCTTTTGACCTACGATGCAAATTATTGCCTGTTCAGAACATTTCTTGCCAACAGATTTAAAAGATGACGTTAGGTGCAGGTTATTAGGTATGACTGTAAAATTTATATACTAATATGTTTTGGGAACTTAATTTCCCTCTGAACAGACCACGGTACTGACGAAGATAGGGTGGCTATCTATCTACTGCTACCTGTACTATGATGCCTCCACTTGTATGCATTTGAATTGAAATTTATTCTTGTCAATCGCCATGTGCGTGAGGACCTTCACTTATTCCCTTTAAATAGTTTAATTATTGGGGTTTTAGAATTTAGGGCTGCATGCCTAACTATGCCTACTTCAGGCTACTTCTTTATTTACCATTTCAATCATATATTTTCAGCTAACAAATACAAACCAAAAAGGATATTATCTGAAGATGCTGTGCCCTCAGTTTTTGTTCCGCCTGTCTGCACCTACCGCGACATGTCACGCATAACAGATGAGCCACACAAAATGGCTGCGCCCATGGTGCAATAGAAAATTGGTTGTAAAAAATAAGAAAATGCCCCTTTAAAAAAAAATTTTCACCAGGGGTATTTAAATGGAAGAATACTACATATGGAACAGCTAAAATGCAACCAGAAGTTCCTCTTTAAATCCGGGCAGACGGGATCCTCACCAACTGAATGGCAGTTAACTGCCCAACCACCTTTCATTGAAAGTAATTCCTAATGTAAAGAACCTGAGGTTTGTATAGTCAGGTAAATACAAATTACTTTAGAAACTTGTCATTGAAAGCTTTTATTTAGCTTGCTTTTGTGTATGTTTGTTTGTTTATTTGTCATTGTAAAATCTTGTAACTCAATTTTAGACCTGATCCCTTTGTCCAATGGACTTGAAATTTTGCACAGTTACTCAGTTCTAGGGGAAATACAACCTTACATGATCAGTAGGTCAGCAGTAATCTCTAGGGACCCTACAGTGACCTCTCCCAGTATCTCAGGTTTTCTACCTGATCCCTGTCTGATGGATTTGAAATTTTGCATGGTTACTCAATCCCTGTTGAATACTGCCTCACATGATCAGTAGGTCTGCAGTGACCCTACAGTGACCTTTCCCAGTATCTCAGGTTTTCAACCTGATGCCTTTATTTGATGGATTTGAAATTTTGCATGGTTACTCAATCCCAGGAGCAATACAATCGTTCATGTTGAGAGGTCAGCAGTGACCTTTAGTGACCCCGCAGTGACTTCTCCAGTATCTCAGGTTTTTTACCTGATCCCTTTGTCCGATGGTTTTAAAATTTTTCATGGTTACTCATCCCGGGGGTAATACAACCTCACATGATCAGTAGGACAGCAGTAACCTCTAGTGACCTCTAGTAACTCTACAGTGACCTCTCCCAGTATCTCAGGATTTGTATGAATCTTTGGATTTTTCACAAGTTCTTTGACTCTGTAAATAACCTTCTTTGGCTTGACAGGATATCAATTTTGTTAGGTATTTTCATTATCAGTAGGAGAGCAGTGACCTCTCCCAGTATCTCAGGATTTGTATGAAACTCATTGAATTTTTTGCAAGCTCTTTGACTTGATAAATAATCTTCTTTATCTTTACAGGATATCAATTTTGTTAGCTACAATCATAAATCAGTTACAATTATTTTTAAAAGCTCTTATTAAAATGCACTGAAAAGGGAAAAATGAATTTTGTACATGAACTTTCCTGTCAGATATATACTTAGCTTTACGTCTCTGACGTCACGACAGAATTCAAAACTCGCGGCACACACGACAGGTAGGTCAGGTGATCTACCTTACCCGCCGCTGGGTGGCGGCTGTAAGAACCAATCTCCCTTTCCAGCCAGAATTTTTCTGTCGCCGGTGACGACACACCTGTGGTGGTTACCTCCTGACAGCTTTATTCGATTCTCGTTGCCTTGGATTTATTTGGACTGACTTTCGGTGAAGTACCTGATCTTGTTGGCTTGGCATACGCGCTTGTGGATTGTTTTTTGATATGGCTTGGATTTTTCTTTGATTTCAAGAGTCTGATGTAGAGGTTAAGAAATCTTCTATGGTAGGGTGTGCTCTATAGATGAATGCAAGGTGAGGCTACCGAAAGCTACGGTAGATCCTCACACAGTATGCTTGAAATGTAGGGGTAAAGAATGTTCTTTTGTTAACCCGTAATGAGTGTGAGAAGTTGGATGAGGGTGAATGGAAGTCTCTTTCTTCCTACTTGAGGAAGTTGGAGAAAGACAGGGTGAGAAAAGCTTCGTCCTAGAAGTTCTAGTAAGTCTCGTATTAGCAAGGTAGGAAGTAGACAATCCTGTTGTAGCACTAGATCCTTCTCCAGTTTCAGCTCCTGCGCCCTGCATCGAACCTAAAGATACGACTTCGGAAGTGGCAACCATGAGAGCCATGATCCTTAGCATGGAGAAGAAAATTCGTTCGTTGCAAGGTAAGAGTAATAGTGAAGGTGAATTGTGCAGTGACCCCGTGCAGTGGAGGGTGCGTCTATCGGCTCCTTAATGCTTCCAGGCCTAGACCTCTTCCAGACTCCCAGTCCCAGTGGAGGAGGAAAGTCAACAGCCGCAGGAAGGTTCGGAGGGAGAACTCCCACCGATCAGGCGTCCCCTCGTAGATCCTGATGTTCGTACCCAGGCTGCCTTTGTTCGCTCTAAGAAGGTGTACGCCAATGCTTCTTCTTCTTCTTCTTCACCTTCGCCTAAAAGAGGATGGAGCGCCTCGGATTCATCTCGACCGCTGAAGAGAGCCTGGAAGGCTCCTTGCGCCTTTCCTTCCAGCCCGGAAATGTTTTCCAGAAGAGACCGGGAATGGATATCATGAAAACCCAGGAGGGATTTTGCAAGATCTTCAGCTCGGATTCATGCGGGGTTGCAAGCTCAGATTTCGGCGCTGGCGGGCTCCTTGGCTGGAGATACGCGTCGTAAGAAGGACGTCTCTCTCCCCGTCAAGAAGTCTAGGCTACCTTCGCCTGCGTTGCCTTCTCAGTCGGAGGCGGCTCTCTCTCCTGTAACAGCGGATGGAAGGAGGCGCTCTTCCCTCGGCAGACGCTTGTCGTCTTCCAGGCGACAATCGCCCAAGAAGCTTTCTCCTGGCGACTTCATTTCTCCAGTAGAAAGGGATCTAGCGCCTAGTAGGCGCTCGTCTAAAGATAAGCGTACAGCTTCGTCTTCTCGCTCCTTTTTTTCCGAAGATCCTCCAATCTCCGGATAAGAGAGCCTCCTCTTACATGGATTCTTCAAGAGACAGGATCTCTCCTTATGTTAGGCGCCTAGAGCCTGGTAGGCGCTGGTAGGCGCTACTCCCCAAGTAGTAGCCGCTCTCCCGCTTCCAAGCGCTGTGCGGAAGATAGGCGCTTTTCTCCTGATAGGCGCGGTTCACCTGTTAGCCGCTCTGTTCAGGTCAGGCGTAAAGAGCCTGAAAGAAATGTCTCGGCTGAGAGACTACCTTTTGCAGAGACCCACGCGTCTCGATCTAAGTTTGTGGAGCATGGTAGACGCCGTCTCCGAGTAGGCGATCTTCTCCAGATTCGCTCTCCTCTAGGTAGGCGCCAAGAGCCTAGTAGGCGTTCTCCTCATTTTAGGCGGCAATTTCGCCAGGCAGAGCCGCTCTCCTTTTGACAGGCGCATGGATTCTGTTAGGCGCCTTGAGCATAGTAGGCTCTCCTCTCCTAGCAGGCGCTCCCCTTTGGACTCCCGTGAATCTAGGAGTAGACTTCAGGATCACAGAGGACGCACTCATCGGAGTAGGAAGGACGCATTCGATAGGAGCTCTCCCGAAGCTTTGGCTTCCCCTGATAGGCGCCAGACGGCTGCCAGACACTCCCTAGATAGACGCACTTCTTTAGAGAAGTCCAACTGCTCTCGTAAAGAAGCCGAGGGTTCTTCGGTGGATGAAGTGGGGAACCTTCAGAAGAGGATTTAGTGAAGGATTCTTCGGTATCGTCCTACAAGATCCTGACAGACCTCCTTCTTCAAGAGTTTGGAGACGCCCCTTATCTCCCGTCGCTCCGCCGTCTCCTCTCTCGTTATTCTCGACTTCTAAGAAGACAAAGGTTTCCTCTTGTGTACGGATGAAGCCAACCATCTCGATGAAAAAGGCTTTCGAGAGGTTTTGGTGAATGGCTTCTTTCTAAGGAGGAGAAAGGAGACTGTGTTTTCTTTCCCCTCTTCCAAGCTTACGGGCAGACTAGGCTTTTGGTATGAGTCTGGAGAACCCTAGGCCTGGGTCTACCGTCATCTGCAGACGCGGACTTCTCTTCACTGGTGGATGCCGCACGACGCTCGGCTCTCTTGTCTGCTAAGACTACCTGGGCTATGAACGAGCTCGACCACCTGTTGAAGGGAATGTTCAGAGTCTTGGAAGTGTTCAACTTCCTTGACTGGTCTTTGGGGGTCTTGGCTAAAAAGACTCAGAACCCGGATTCCATTTCGCCCGAGGATCTCAACAGTGTACTGACGTGCATAGATAAGGCAGTTAGAGATGGATCGAGCGAAGTAGCCTCCCTGTTTGGAGCAGGGGGTCTTAAGAAAAGATCAGTCTTCTGCTCTTTTCTTACAAAGTCCGTCTCGCATGCTCAAAGAGCCTCGCTTATATATTCGCAACTCTCGCCTCTTCTTCTTTCCCGAAGAAGATAATCCAAGACATCTCAGGATCTATCTCTGCGAAGGCGACTCAAGGACATGCTCGCTCAGTCTGACCCGGAAACCTAGGACCTCCTTCCAGACGAAGACTAAGAAGGAGACTCCAGCTAGACAGGAGCCCTTTCGAGGGGGCCCTCCTTCTAGAGCCTCTACCTCAAGAGGTAATAGGCCCTTCAAGAGAGGAAGATCCTTCTCTCGCTCTTCCAGAGCTAAGAAGTAGGGAAGTAGTCCTCCAGACATCAGTAGGTGCCAGGCTTCTAAGATTCGCAGAAGCCTGGGCAAAGAGAGGAGCGGGACAACTGGTCCCTCTCGATTATCGGAAAGGATATCTGATTCCCTTTACAGAAAGACCACCTTTGATGACGACTCCGAGGGAGTTGGTGGCCAGGTACAGGGATCCCATCATGAGCCACGCTCTAACGCAGGCAGTAGAACAAATGTTAGAGAAAGAGGCTATAGAGCTAGTGAGCGACCCATGCTCAGCGGGCTTTTACAACCGCCTGTTTCTAGTTCCAAAAGCCTCAGGAGGATGGAGACCGGTTTTGGATGTAAGCGCCCTGAATTTCTTTGTATAAAAGAGGAAGTTCGCCATGGAGACGACATCCTCAGTGTTGGCGGCTCTTCGTCCAGGGGATTGGATGGTGTCCCTAGATCTTCAGGACGCTTACTTCCATGTGCCGATCCATCTTCTTCAAGGAAATACCTCAGGTTCATGATGGGAGGAAGGATATTCCAATTCAGGGCCTTGTGTTTCGGCCTTTCAACAGCCCCTCAGGTCTTCACAGGACTAATGAAAAATGTAGCAAGATGGCTACATTTGGAGGGAGTCAGGTGTCCCCTTTACTTGGATCGACTGGCTAATCAAAGCCAAGTCACAGAAAAAATGTTTGGAGGACCTACAAAAGACCCTTTTCATGGCGAGTTCTCTGGGACTTTTGTGAACTTTCAAAAGTCTCAGTTAATCCCCAGTCAAGATCGTATCTATCTGGGGATTCGGAGGGTTTCTCTGGATTTTCGGGCTTTTCGTCTCCAGAAAGGATAGCCCGAGGGTCAGAGAAAGTCAAAGCCTTCCTAGAGAAAGACGTATGCACTGCGAGGGAGTGGATGAGTTGTTGGGGACACTCTCCTCGTTGGAGCAATTCCTTTCTCTAGGAAGGTTGCACCTCAGACCTCTCCAGTTCTTTCTACATCGAAACTGGAGGTGTCGTTCGCAAAACCTAGAGTTCTCCTTCGAGATTTCAAGAGAAATCAAGAAGGACCTCTCTTGGTGGGCGAACCCTCTCAGGTTTGCAGAAGGGATGTCCCTTCACATTCCGAACCCCAACCAAGTGTTGTATTCCGACGCATCGGAAACAGGTTGGGGGAGCAACGCTCGGCTTAAGAGAAGTCAGTCAGCACCTGGAAGAAAGAACAGGTGACCTGGCACATCAACAAGAAAGAGCTGATGGCTGTTTGGCTAGCTTTGAAAAGCATTCGAGCCCTACGTCCTAGCTTCGGCAGTTCAGATCAACTCGGACAACACCACGGCCCTGGCATACATCAGGAAGCAAGGGGGGTACACACTCCTTCTCCTGTACGAGACAGCAAAAGAACTTCTGCTGGTTGGCAGAGGAAAGGAAGATTTGTCTCCTTACCAGGTTCGTACAGGGAGAAAAGAACGTCAGAGCAGACCTCCTAAGCAGGAAAGATCAAGTCCTGCTGCAGAGTGGACTCTTCACGAGGATGTTTTGCCAGACCTGTGGAATCTTTGGGGCAGGCCTCACATAGACCTCTTCGCCACAACCAAGAATGCGAGGATAGGCAACTACTGCTCTCCGATATCGGACCCGAGGGCAGTGTCGACAGATGCTTTTCTCCTAGATTGGAAGGGCCTAGACATGTATGCTTTTCCTCCCTTCAAGATACTGGGAGAAACTCTCAAGAAGTTTGCAGAATCGGAGGCAGCAAGGATGACGCTGGTAGCCCCGTTCTGGCCGCACAAGTATGGTTTCACAGAGGTACTGGAATGGTTAGTAGATTTTTCGAGAAACATTACCACAGAGGATCGTCTGCTCAGACAACCCCACTTCGACAGGTATCACAGAAACCTCCCCGCTCTAGATCTGACTGGCTTCAGACTGTCAAAAGTTTGGTCAGAACGAGAGGGTTTTCTGCAAGGGTTGCAACGGCTATCGCAGCAGCAAGAAGGCCTTCTACCCTTAGAGTCTACTAATCGAAGTGGGACGTCTTTCGACGGTGGGTGTAGGAACCATCACTTTTCCTCTTCCAGTACCTCTGTACCCAAATAGCAGACTTCTTACTTTTCCTTAGGGAGAAAAGTGGACTGGCGGTATCACCATTAAAGGTTATCGTAGCATTGCTGCTGCAGTGTTTAGGCACAGAGACTTAAAAAACATTTCAGAAGACAAGGACCTTCATGATCTAATAAAGGGATTTTGACGTAGGAAAAATCTATTCTGGGTGATTGGCTCGTGTCGCCCTATGAAAGGATCCTTAATATCATTCTTTCTAGGTAAAATTAATCTAAAATTACCAGAGAAAAACAAAATTAAGAAAATGTCAGTAAAACTGACTCGCTCACTCTTTAAAAGAAGTGTCGGTATGAGAATAGGGCGAGTGGGAACACTACCACGAGACATTCACAATTAGACCTTCCAATCAAAATCCCACTAGAGAGAGCTGATACAACGGACGATGCGGCCGCTACTACTACTACTAGGGGACGCCACGGACAGCAGCGCCCCTAGCGTCATCCTTAATCTATGACCATCTTGTCCTGCAGGGGGGGGCAATCAATACAGGGTAGGGTTTCATAGGGCGACACGAGCCAATCACCCAGAAATAGATTTTTCCTACGTCAAAATCCCTTTTCTGGGCTCAGCTCGTGTCGCTGCGCGAAATATCCTTTAATCTATTATTTCTAGGGTAAATGTACTAACACATACCAGAGAATAAATAAAATAAAGAAAAAGGTCAGTATAACTGACTCGCTCACCCTCTAGGAGGGTGTCGGTATGAACACTAGGCGAGTGAGACCACTACCACGAGCCAAATGCCAATAGAAATCTCCCACTACAAATCCCTCCAAGAGGGGAGCCGACCCACAGAGTGAGCAGCTCGTACTACTACTACTCCATCCCATGCTGCCGACTGCTGCTGCCTCTAGTGGCCATCCTTTCAAGTTAGCGCAGGAGCCACACGTGCTAATTTTCTCTCTGTGTTTTTTGTGCCCTTTCGTGGATTTTTTGCTATAATGGAGCGTGCAGCTATCGCAGCAGCTAAGTTAAGTACTCAGTATTTACGATTAGTTGGTTTTTTTTTTCCGTCCCTGAGACAGTATTTGCCGTTTTTTAGGTATAAATACGTTTCTCGGGGTCGGAAGCATGGCAGCATGGTTCTGCCGCGTGATGGGTTCGTTCTTGGTCTCCCATACCTAGAACATCCCTTATTATGTACGCTCTATTTGATTATCCGCTTTGTTTAGTTTAAGGTCTACTCAGGTTGTCATGCATGCATGTATTCACCTTATGTAGGCTTTTTCTATCCAGACCCTAGTCCAGGCTCTTAGTATCGGCCTCTGACTAGCTTTGAGTGGTAGACCTGCCTTCGGGTTAGTCGTACACTCCTGGATTTTTTCTCCTGCTATATTACTTTCTCTCTTTCATTTTGGTTTTATTTATTATATGTATTTTATCATAGTTTGGTTAGTTAGGCGTCTGGCTTAGCCTAGGTCCTGGTTCATAGAGCCTATACTACCACTGATCAGTCGGTTGCTTTCCCTATAGTATCTCTCTGATCAGTTGGTTTTTAGCCCCGTGGGCCTGTATGCTACCGCTTTTCAGTCCAAGTTGCTTCCCGATAGCTTCTCTCTGATCAGTTGGTTGGCCTAGGTTGGGTGATCGTATCTCACTTACCGCCTCGTGGTCACTTCGTGATCACGAGACAGCCAGACGCCTGCCCAGTCACCCCCCTTCCCCCCCCTCCCGCTCTTCCATAGAGTCGGGGGGGGGTGGGGGTTGGGTCGGTCTGCTCATGCTCGATCCACATACCCGAAGCCTGCCTCCCTCCTCTCTCCTCATGCGGAGGGGCTAGGGAGTCGGGACAGACCCAGACTGGTCTCGACCTCTCCGGCTTCTCGGTCCGGCCGGGTGGTACGTTGTGGGGGGCCCTGGCCTTCCCCCCCCTCTGTTACTACCTTGTCGCTCCGGGCTAGCTCGAGCATGTATGTCCTCCGCCCTTTCCCATCCTTACTAGAGCTCCTCCCTGACCGGAGTCCTGGTATCCAGCGGAGGGGGCTAGTCCACTCGGTAGAGTGGACCGGATCATACAGTAGGTCACTACTAACCTTACCGTATTGTGAGTTACTACACTCCCGCTTCACACTGGACCTAGTCCGGTTCGCTGAGTTTAGGTTTAAGTTATCTATAAGTTTATCTTAAGTACCTTAAACCATCCCCCTCCCTTTCATATCTTACCGGATCTCTCCGGGATTATAGCCTATTCAGGCAAAGCAGTGGGAGGGGTTATGCCCAAATTTTTTCCGAGCTCCGGCATGTAACGGAGTTCTTTTGTCCTTTAGTCTGTAAGTGATGTTCCTTTTAAGATACTCATGTGTCTTCCCACTTACAGGCCACCAACTGTGAGCATCCGGGATGTTCCGCTACACTTCAGACCCCTGTGGACACGAAGTTTGCCGGTCCCATGCTCCATGCGCGACCTCGCACGGGGACATCCAGGTTATGGTACCATGAGACGTGTACCATATGTTACGATCTGGTGAGCCAGCTTTGGAAGAAGGGTAAGTATTCCATCTCCAGTAGCTGCTCCGCTTTCCTTGTTTTAGTGCGTTAAGTTTTCATCATTTACTTTAACTTAAGGCATCTAGTTTAAGTATACTTTAAGTTTTATTTTTAAGTGATTCTTAAATCTAAAAATACGCCCTCTCTTACAGGCTCCGGCAGTAAGGGATACCGCACTGGCTACCCTGCGGGCCTGGGTCGGAGGTTTTTTTGGCAAGAACGCCGCCAAGGGTCAGCCCTACATCCTCGAGAAGCGGTTAGCACTGTTAATCTTCCCCGGAGGCAAGGCGACAGGTTACGTCGACCCAGTAGAGGCGGACCCGACTATCGCCTTTATCCAACAACAGCTGGCGGCCTCCTTAACTGAACAAGACCAGGATATCTCCACGGATGTCGCAACCCTGGATATTAATGTTGAACCGATGGTAGGTATAGACGACCTGTTGGTCGAGGTAAGTAATGTAGGCACTCAAGGGTCACCCTTGGGTGTGACTGTCTCTTCTACCCCTGCAACCTCTCCATCTTCCAAGGCTTTACGGGTTGAATGAATATATACCTCCTTGAGGCTTCGGTTAGACCTAAGGTCAAGGCTAAAGCGATGACCTTGACTAAGACGTCATCGTCGTCTAAGAAGACGTCCTCGTCTTCTTCCTCACGTAAGTCTCCGGCTCGCAATCCCGGTCCAGACAGGTCTAAAGCTTCTAGCTCCGGCTCTAAGTCCTCAAAAAGTAAATCCAAGGAGAGATCTCGCACTCCGGCAGAATCACCAGTTCCGCTCCCATTGGTTCCAATTCAGAGTCTCCCCTCCACCTCCGCAGCAGCTCCGGCTTTGGACTCCAATGCTGGCCTGTTGCAACAGGTGGGTGACCTAGTTGGGTCCCTAAAGAGTAGTATGGAACAGATGTTCTCTCGCCTGTCGGATAGGATCACTTCCCAAGATTCTATTATAGCCGGACTAAGAGAAGTCCCTCTAGCCTCTCCCTCACTTTCCAACACAAGTGGGAACTCAGCTTCCTCCGTATGACTCACTTCCTGCTTTCTCTATGAACAACCCATGGAGAGTAGCGTCATACGCCCCCTTCCAGGACGGTCTTATCCATCCATCCCGGAGTTTGGAACTCGAAGAATAGAAGACTTCGAGTTCTACCCGGAAGGCCTACAGCCTCCTTTCATAGGCTACGCAAGGCTCACGCCTTCGGCTATGGTTCGGGACGATAGGTACCAAAGGAGACAGTCCTCTATTCACGAGACCAGGCTCAGAGAGAATGGCTCAGATGTTTAGAGGACATGGATTGTTCTAACACCAAGATACAACCATCAAAAGTCCCTTTACCATTTTCACAATGGATGAGAGTACCCCGCTCCCGTTCCTAACCAAGATAGTTAGGTCGACCATCTCAGCGGCCAGAAGGGGGAACCCATGCCTCAGTTGAAAGAAGCAGATCCCACATCTTCATTACTCCCTTCAATTGGAGAGTTTGTGGGAAGACTTGCCGAATACATTCTCAGCTGGCAAACTCAAACCGGACTGTGCTATGGAGCAGTTGGTGAAAAGCTACCCAGGCTCCCAGATAATCTTATTCAAGCTGAATTTGACGCAAAATCACGACTAGCCAGATCAATCAACTCTATGGCTATGTCGGAGGTAGCAACCATGGCCTATGGATCAGAACCAATTTTTTAAGCTTAT